>NC_036842.1:960660-1104428 GCF_002910315.2 Salvelinus sp. IW2-2015 | reverse complement strand
CGCGTTGACGAGAGACTCGGGAGATAGGGGACATAGAGAGTCAAAGTGGATGCAGAAAGGGAGGAGAGGAGGGTGAGTGGAGGCCAGAAGTCAGGAGATAGGTTGGAGAAGGTTTGAGCAAGAGGGGAAGAGATGATAGGATGAAGAGGAGAGAGCTAGCGGGGGACGAGAGAGCGGAGGTTGGACGGTACCGCCGATACATCCGAGTAGGGCAGTGTGCGGAAAGTGTTGGATGAGAGCGAGAGGAAAAGGATACAAGGTAGTGGTGGAGACTTGGAGGAGTTGCATGAGCGGTTAGTGGAGAGAACAGATCTAGAAAGATGAGTCAAGCGTATGGCCTGCCTCGCTGTGAGTAGGGGGGAAGGTGAGAGGGTGAAGTCAAAAGAAGAGAGGGTGGAAAAAGGAGCAGGGAGAGAATGAGTCAAAAGGTAGACGTGGGGAGGTTAAAGTCGGCCCAGAACTGTTGAGAGTGGCCAGTCCTCAGGACAAAGGAGGCTCTATCAAGGCATCAAAGCTCATGATTGAACTCTCGAGGAACCTGGTGAGGGCGATATATGATAAGGACTGTTAAGCTGAAAGGCTGTAACTTGACAGCATGGGAATTCAAAGGAGGCGATAGACAAGGGTAATGGAGAAAGACGAAGAATGACCACTTGAGAGTATGAGATCCCGGTGCCACCACCACGCTGACCAAGCTCTCGGTATGTGGGAGAACAGTGGGCGGAGAAGAATGAGAGCATTAGAAAAGTGCAATGTGTTAATCTTTGGTATCCATGTTTCGTCGTCAAAGAATCGAGGATGGAGGGAGCGTACTGAGATGAACTCTGCCTTTCCCTAAGATCGGCAGTTCCAGAGCTACCGGTGAGACCAGGAACTCCACGTGGGTCGTGCGCGCTGCGGACCACCAGGCTGGGTTGGCCCGCCCACGCGGTGTGAAGCGGTTGTATTGTCTGGCAGAGAGGAGAGAACAGGGATAGACACAAACACATAGTTGACAGGCTACTGAAGAGGCTACGCTAATGCAAAGGATATTGAATGACAAGTGGACTACACCTCTCGAATGTTCAGAAAGTTAAGCCTACGTTGCAAAAAAAATCTTATTGACTAAGAGAATTAAATGATACAGTACTGCTGAAGTAGGCTAGCTAGCAGTGCCTGCGTTGTTGACTTTGTTTGAAAGCTGCTAGCTAACCGAAATTTACTCTAGACTCCACATATATCTTAGAATACAAAACAGCAAAGACAACTTGTAGCTAGCTAACACATACACTAATCAAGTCGTTCCGTTGAGTGTAATAGTTCTACAGTGTGCTATTCGGTGGCTAGTGGCTAGCTAAGCAGTGTTGATTACGTTAAGTTACGTTAAAAGGGCGAAAAAAAGGTGGCTAGCTAACCTAGAAAATCGCTCTAGACTACACAATTATCTTTGATACAAAGACGGCTATGTAGCTAGCTACGATCAAACAAATCAAACACGTTGTACTGTATGAAATGAAATGTGATACTACCTGTGAGGCAAGCGGGAATGCGCCGGGTTGTTGAATGGGGAGTTCTATCGGTTAGACGGTTTTGGCTAGCTGTTGGCTGGCTAGCAGTGTTTCCTACGTTAAGGACGACAAGTAGCTGGCTAGCTAGCCTCGGTAAATTAAGATAATCACTCTAAAACTACACGCTCTGAACTACACAATTGTGGATACGAAGACAGCAAAGACAACTATGTAGCTAGCTAACACTACACCAATCAAGTCGTTCCGTTGAATGTAATAGTTTCTACAGTGCTGCTATTCGGTAGACGGTGGGCGTTTGCTAGCTGGCTAGCTGGCTAGCCGCTGGCCAGATAGCAGTGTTGACTACGTTAGGGRGACGAATTACGATAATTACGCAATTGTCTTTGATACAAAGACGGCTATGTAGCTAGCTAAGAAGAAATTGCTAAGATCAGACAAATCAAACCGTTGTACTATAATGAAATGTAATGAAAAGTTATACTACCTGCGGAGCGAAGTACGAAATGCGACCGCTCGCTCCAACCCGGAAGTTGTTCCGGCTCATCAATTACTCTCAGCCAATCATCAGTCACTTGTTGAAAGTCCTTCCCTATAAGTGTGCTGAAAGTCTGTTAATTTGTTTATAGTAAAATAGGATTGTCAAACACAATTTTTTCCAAAAGTTTAAGGTTTGGTAACAGGCTGATTGGTTGGCTATTTGAGCCAGTAAAGGGGGCTTTACTATTCATGGGTAGCGGGATAACTTTTGCGTCCCTCCAGGCCTGAGGGAACACACTTTCTAGTAGGCTTAGAATGAAGATATGGCAAATAGGAGTGGCAATATCGTCCGCTATTATACTCAGTAATTTTCCATCCAATTGGTCAGACCCCGGTGGCTTGTCATATTTTTTTCACGTCTTCTAAACTCACTTTACGGAATTCAAAATTACAATGCTTGTCTTTCATAATTTGATCAGTTATACTTGGATGTGTAGTGTCAGTGTTTGTTGTTGGCATGTCATGCCTCAGTTTGATAATCTTGCCAATGAAAAAAATCATTAAAATAGTGTTGTGTAGGGGCTTTGCTGGCATGCATCTAAAAAAAAGTTGGTTTTATTCTCCACCACGATTTACATGCTAAAATCGCAACTGAGCTAGATGTAGTAGGCCAATGTTAATTAGCGTGCTCATCATTGTCTGTAGTAGACTAACCATAGGTGATTTAATAATGTTGAAATGGTGCTGGAATAGTGGAGGCAGCTCCTGTTTTCTTTGCGACTTACGAGAACTCTCCGTGGTTCTAAATCAATATGCTAGTTGTTTAGTAGTGAAGAAAGTTGGAAACATTAACTTGCTTGACCATGCTGTAGGTCATGTAACTGTTTGTTACATTCAATATGTTTTGTGGACTTCACCGGACAGAGGTTGCTCTCCAGTTTTGTGATGAAACAAAGGAATGGTTGAATTTATTATTTTATTTATTTATTTGATTTAACCTTGATTTAACTAAGCAAGTCAGGTAAGAACAAATTGTTATTTACAACGACGGCCTACCAAAAGGCCTCCTGCGGGGACGGGGTCTGGGATTAAAAATAATCACGACAAGAGAGACAACACAACACTACATAAAGAGAGACCTAAGACAACAACATAGCAAGGCAGCAACACATGACAACACAGCATGGTAGCAACACAACATGACAACAACATAGTAGCACCACAACATTGTAGCAACAACATGATAGTAGCACAAAACATGGTACAAACATTATTGGGCACAGACAACAGCACAAAGGGCAAGAAGGTAGAGACAACAATACATCAGACAAAGCAGCTACAACTGTCAGTAAGAGTGTCCATGATTGAGTCTTTGAATGAAGAGATTGAGATAAAACTGTCCAGTTTGAGTGTTTGTTGCAGCTCGTTCCATTCGCTGGCTGCAGCGAACTGAAAAGACGAGCGACCTAGGGATGTGTGCTTGGGGACCTTTAACAGAATGTGACTGGCAGACCAGGTGTTGTATGTGGAGGATGAGGGGTGTTGTATGTGGAGGATGAGGACTGCAGTAGTTATCTCAGATAGAGGGGAGTCAGGCCTAAGAGGGTTTTATAAATAAGCATCAACCAGTGGGTCTTGTGACGGGTATACAGAGATGACCAGTTTACAGAGGAGTATAGGGTGCAATGATGTGTCCTATAAGGAGCATAGGTGACAAATCTGATGGCCGAATGGTAAAGAACATCTGGCCGCTCTAGAGCATCCTTATCTGCTGATATATAAATTATGTCTCTGTAATCTAGCATGGGTAGGACGGTCATCTGAATCAGGGTTAGTTTGGCAGCTGGGGTGAAAGAGGAGCGATTACGATAGAGGAAACCAAGTCTAGATTTAACTTGAGCCTGCAGCTTTGATATGTGCTGAGAGAAGGACAGTGTATCGTCTAGCCATACTCCTAAGTACTTGTATCAAGCTCTAAACCCTCAGAGGTAGTAATCACACCTGTGGGGAGAGAGGCATTCTTCTTACCAAACCACATGACCTTTGTTTTGGAGGTGTTCAGAACAAGGTTAAGGGTAGAGAAAGCTTGTTGGACACTAAGAAAGATTTGTTGTGGAGCGTTTAACACAAAATCCGGGGAGGGGCCAGCTGAGTATAAGACTGTATCATCCACATATAAATGGATGAGAGAGCTTCCTACTGCCGGAGCAATGTTGTTGATGTAAATTGAGAAGAGCGTGGGGCCTAGGATCGAGCCTTGTGGTGCTCCCTTGGTGACAGGCAGTGGCTGAGACAGCAGATGTTCTGACTTTATGCACTGCCCTCTTTGAGAAAGGTAGTTAGCAAACCAGGCCAAAGACCCCTCAGAGACACCAATACTCCTTAGAATGGAATGGTCTACCATATCAAAAGCGTTGGCAAAGTCAATAAAAATATGAGCACAATATTAGTTAGAATCAAGGGCAATGGTGACATCATTGAGGACCTTTAAGGTTAGAGTGACACATCCATAACCGGAGTGGAAACCAGATTGCATACCAGAGAGAATATTTTAGACATCAACATAGCCAGTCAGTTGATTATTGACAAGTTTTTCCAACACTTTTGATAAACAGGGCAAAATAGAAATAGGCATATGACATTTAGGATCAGCTTGATCTCCCTCTTTAAATAAAGGACAAACCGTGGCTAACTTCCAAGCAATGGGAACCTCCCCATTGCTTGGAAACCACAGCCCCCACACCACTAGAGGGATATCTTCAACTAACAACTTACCATCCTGAGACAAGGCCGAGTATAGCCCACGAAGATCTCCGCCACGGCACAACCCAAGGGGGGGGCGCCAGTACTGAATGAAGAAGTCCCCCCCCCCCCTTCCAGGTTCCTAAGCATGTGTAGGGATCTGAATAGTGCCGTGCTGAATAGTGCTGAATTTGGTTTGTGTTTATTTTTTATAATAAAAAATATATAAACAAGTAATTAGTATGATTTGTTCATCCAAAACATGTTTAGTTTTTGGTGTATTTTTTATTATCCCGTACAGTAGGTGGCGGCATTACACCTTATGAGTGTAGTCGGCCAATAAACCTCAGAGAAGAAGAAGATTAGGGGAGGAACTTTTATTTGGAAAATGTCGGAAATTCCGTGACCCGGAAGTACTATTTTAAGCGTTGCTGACGCTGTTGAAGAAAGATGGCAGCAGCTGGAAGAGCATTTGTGCAGGTATACAATATTTAAGAATAGGAAAACGTAGATTTGTTGCTTCGTTTAGGGTATAGCTTGTGTATTCCACATTCTGTAGCCTATCCATATTGCCAACGTGCTATTTTACGCGTTAATGTTCGTTCTAGTTCAGTGCATGTCGGTAGACTGTTTGAAAGGGTAGCGCTAGGTAGTTTCATTCAGTCATTTCTTACTCACTCATCATTCATTCATATGATATAATTTCAAGAAAATGTAAAAGCAATATATGAGTAGCCTAACTATGATTTTAATCCACCAGGCTGTGCGCCTTCACTCGCCACTTATAAAGTTTCCTAATCGCCTTAGTGACCCAAGACCCAATGGTAAATTTCAATTCTTCAACTCAAACTGTATATTAGTATGACATGCGACAGGCATCTTGCCTATACTGGAAAAAATAGTGTGTAAAAACATTTGTCACGTGCTGATTTTTGTCCAAGTCGAGCACTAACACACATAATATAGCTAATCAACTGCTCATCAAGATTAGTTGAACCGCACGTAGGGAGAATCTCAATTGGTTAAAGTCCGTCCTCGACTCCTCCCTGACCTGGAGAGTGTCAATGTCAAAAGGGGAATGGAGGACTGTCCTCTGCCTCGAAACCCCCTTTGAATCAGCTGTTGAATACTCGAAGGAGAAAAGCATGCACATATTTTTAAATGATATGCTACTTATCCTTTTATCTATACTACTTTACATGTATTTTGGGATTGAAATCACTGTACACATAATTTGCATGATGACACGCATGTTAAGGAGAGTCTCTTAATACAAAAACATTTGTTTCCACATTCTCTCCTCCCCTCAGTTACTTTTGATGTTTTTCAAAAGGAAGAGAGGACGGAAGAGTAGAGCAAACCAATTGAGAATGTCCCATAGTCAACCTCTGGGATCAGGGTTGTGACCACCTACACCTATTATAGCCTGGTGGTTCTTGACAGAGATTGGGTCTCCGTCTAGCAATATAGCTCTAGCCCACCGTGCAACTTATTTACCAACCTGTGTCTATGCCTTTTTGGCGACGCTTTTCCCACTTCGTTAGGCATATCTGTGGTCGGTGGACCGTTCTGATAAAGAATGCGTTGTTTGCACACTGAGCGGTGCCCAGGAAACAATTCAATCCAATTGTTAGATGCTACCACCCTCCTAATGAAAACCAAACATGGATGTCAATGTTTGCATGCACACGCTTCATTCTACTTCTTGTCTACTTCCTGTCTGCGGTAGCATGGTGCTCGTATTACAAGGCTGATTTAGCTAGGACAAACAGGTGTGAAACACAGACAGCTGTGCGCGCGAAGCGAAAACATAACATGAAATCTATGTTTGGTTTAGATTTGGAGGGGGGGATGGTAGCATCTAACAATTGGATGTCATTATTTCCTGGGCACCGCTGGACGATCTCCTAATCAGAACCGATTACCCATATTCCTTTAGAAGTGGGGAAAGTATCGCCGCACAGGCAAGGGTCGGCAAATAACTGGCAATGTGTTCTAAGACTAGAACTGGGGTCTAAACCGGGCTATACCTATTGTAACCTATTCAGTCCAAGAGGTGCTGAAAATGGGAGTTGCCGCAGCACAGCAGTCCAGTGGTACACATAGTTCACCTTTGACCTCTGCACCATCACCCCTGACTCGCCTCCCGGGAATCTCAGATACCGCTGCAACTATCAGAGATCTTCCCCAGAGGTATCGAAGAAGGATAGTTGCTCCAGAGGAGATGGAGTACATCCAGGTAAGATATGTACAGTCAACCACAATGGGGTTCAACCCCAGCTTCAGAGTTCAACAATACCACTACAGGTACTTGTCATCATAGAAGATATAAATTAAAGTATTTTTCTGCTGTAACAGTCAAGAATATTTTTTCTTACAGCGTGGTGGACCAGAGTAACAGACATCTTCACTGATAACCTGCCAAACCATTCTCTGGATATTTACTCAGTACTGTATAGCTTTTTAGGAGTGTAACTGCCAGAGATTCCAATATAAAATGCACAAAGAAACATTTATAATTTATTAATATTTATCCTGTTGGATCAGAGCGCTGAAATGTTTATTTTTATGTTCAAGCAGTGCTGATAACCTCAAATGCTTTTTTGAATGTATTGTGATATGTGATGGGAAGTATGCAGATTCAAGCATTGTCTAGTTGTCTTCTAATAGCCTATGTATTGTGCAAAGTAAAGCGAAAAACTGTAAACGCTCCGTTGTCATGGCTATCAGTTATCTACCTGATAACAGCTACAGTGCCTTCAGAAAGTATTCTCACCTCTTCACTTTTTTCACATTTTGTTGTTACAGCCTGAATTTCAAATGTATTAAATGGAGTTGTTTTCACTGATCTACAAAATACCCCATAATGTGAAAGTGGAATTATGTTTGTAGGAATGGTTACAAATGAAAAGCTTAATTGTCTCGAGTCAATAAGTAGTCAACCCTTTTGTTATGGCAAGCCTAAAGTTCAGGAGTAAAAATCTGCTCAACAATCCACATAAGTTGCATGGACTCAACTTGTGTGCAATAATAATGTTTAACATGATTTTTAAATGACTGCCCCATCTCTGTACCCCACACATACAATTATCTGTAAGGTCCCTAAGTTGAGCAGTGAATTTCAAGCACAGATTCCACTTTGCGAACCAAGGTTTTCCTATGGTCCGCAAAGAAGAGCACCTATTGGTAGAGGGTGCAGTTATGAATTTTACACTTTGGATGGTGTATCAATACCCCCCAGTCACTACGAAGATAGTCGCCCTTCCTAACTCAGTTGCCGCAGAGGAAGGAAACCGCTCAGGGTTTTCACTATGAGGCCAATGGTGATTTTAAAACGGTTACAGAGTTTAATGGCTAAAATGACAGATTAACTGAGGATGGATCAACAACATTGTAGTTACACAAATACTAACATACACTAACAGTGTGAAAAGGAAGGCTCTACCGAATAAAACATATTTTTTTTATAAATAAGAAACGGAATAGAGCTAAGCACAGACAAAATCCTAGAGTAAAACCTGGTTCAGTCTGCTTTCCACCAGACACTGGGAGATTAATTCACCTTTCAGCAGGACAATAACCTAAAACACAAGGCCAAATCTACACGAGTTGCTTACCAACACATTTCTTTTTTTGTCTTTCCTATATATAGCTCTTTTATTTTTTATTTAATGTAATATCTTATGTTGTTCTTGTCTATTACTGTTCTGTACTTTGTCATGTATTTGTATGTTTTGTGTGGACCCCAGGAAGAGTAGCTGCACCATTTGCAGTAGCTAATGGGGATCCTAACAATCTAAACCAAGAAGACAGTGAATGTTCCTGAGTGGCCGAGTTAATGTTTTGACATAAATCTACTTGAAAATCTATGGTTGTCTAGCAATGATCAACAACCAACTTGACCGAGCTTGTACAAAGTTTACTCAGGGGGTGTGAATATTTATGTAAATTCATTTTTCCAAAAATGTCAAACATTTCTAAAAACACGTTTTCACTTTGTCATTATGGGGAATTGTGTGTAGAGGGGTTAATTAAAAAAAATCATTTTTAATACATTTTTAATTCAGGCTGTAACACAACAAAATGTGGAATAAGTCAAGGGGTATGAATACTTTCTGAAGGCACTGGAGTTGCTTACCAGTGAATGTTCCTGAGTGGCCTGGTTTCAGTTTTGACTTAAATCGTCTTGAAAATCTATGGCAAGACTTGGAATTGGCTTTCGAGCAATGATCAACAACCAACTAGACAGAGCCTGACAATTTTTTAAAAAGAATAATGGACAAATATTGTTCATTACCGGTGTGCAAAGCTTTTGGAGACGACTCAGCTGTAATCGCTGCCAAAGGTGATTCTAACATGTATTGACTCAGGGGGTTGAATACTTATCTAATCAAGATACAGGTACAGTGGGGCAAAAAAGTATTTAGTCAGCCACCAATTGTGCAAGTTCTCCCACTTAAAAAGATGAGAGAGGCCTGTAATTTTCATCATAGGTACACTTCAACTATGACAGACAAAATGAGAAAAAAAATCCAGAAATCACATTGTAGGATTTTTTATGAATTTATTTGCAAATTATGGTGGAACATAAGTTATTGGTCACCTACAAACAAGCAAGATTTCTGGCTCTCACAGACCTGTAACTTCTTCTTTAAGAGCTCCTCTGTCCTCCACTCGTTACCTGTATTAATGGCACCTGTTTGAACTTGTTATCAGTATAAAAGACACCTGTCCACAACCTCAAACAGTCACTCTCCAAACTCCACTATGGCCAAGACCAAAGAGCTGTCAAAGGACACCAGAAACAAAATTGTAGACCTGCACCAGGCTGGGAAGACTGAATCTGCAATAGGTAAGCAGCTTGGTTTGAAGAATCAACTGTGGGAGCAATTATTAGGAAATGGAAGACATACAAGACACTGATAATCTCCCTCGATCTGGGGCTCCACGCAAGATCTCACCTCGTGGGTCAAAATGATCACAAGAGACGGTGAGCAAAAATCCCAGAACCACACGGGGGGCTAGTGAATGACCTGCAGAGAGGTGGGACCAAAGTAACAAAGCCTCCATCAGTAACACACTACGCCGCCAGGGACTCAAATCCTGCAGTGCCAGACGTGTCCCCTGCTTAAGCCAGTACATGTCCAGGCCGTCTGAAGTTTGCTGAGAGCATTTGGATGATCCAGAAGAAGATTGGGAGAATGTCATATGGTCAGATGAAACCAAAATAGAACTTTTTGGTAAAAACTAACTCGTCGTGTTTGGGGACAAAGAATGCTGAGTTGCATCAAAGAACACCATACCTACTGTGAAGCATGGGGGTGGAACATCATGCTTTGGGGCTTTTTTTCTGCAAAGGACCAGGACGACTGATCCGTGTAAGGAAAGAATGAATGGGGCCATGTATCGTGAGATTTTGAGTGAAAACCTCTTCCATCAGCAAGGGCATTGAAGATGAACGTGGCTGGGTCTTTCAGCATGACAATGTCCCAACACACCGCCCGGGCACGAAGGAGTGGCTTCGTAAGAAGCATTTCAAGGTCCTGGAGTGGCCTAGCCAGTCCCAGATCTCAACCGCATAGAAAATCTTGGGAGGGAGTTGAAAGCCGTGTTGCCCAGCAACAGCCCAAAAACATCTGCTCTAGAGGAGCTGCATGGAGGAATGGGCCAAATACCAGCAACAATGTGTGAAAACCTTGTGAAGACTTACAGAAATGTTTGACCTCTGTCATTTTTGCCACAAAGGTATTAACAAAAGTATTGAGATTAAACTTTTGTTATTGACCAAATACTTATTTTCCACCATAATTTGCAAATAAATTCATTAAAAATCCTACAATGTGATTTTCTGGATTTTTTTCCCTCATTTTGTCTGTCATAGTTGAAGTGTACCTATGATGAAAATTACAGGCCTCTCTCATCTTTTTAAGTGGGAGAACTTGCACAATTGGTGGATGACTAAATACTTTTTTGCCCCACTGTATATTAGTGTAATATTTTGGAGGGTGGGGGTACTTTTTCTTCCACTTTGAGTATTTTGTGTCCATTTTAATCCCAATTTGTAATACAACAAAATGTTAAAATAGTCAATAGGTGTGAATACTTTCTGAAGGCACTGTATATATATACCCCCTTCCATATGTGTTGGACAGTGAAGCAAAATGGTTTTATTTGGCTCTATACTTCATTTTGGATTTGAGATCAAATGTTTCATATGAGGCAACAATACAGAATGTCACCTATTTATATGAGGGTATTTTCATACATATGTTTTACCATTTAGAAATGAAAACACTATGTATCTAGTCCCCCAAGTGAATAAGTCGTATTTGGACAAATTTGCTTATAGGGTATTAAAGTAATCAAAAGTTTTGTATTTAGTCTCATATTCCTTGCACACAATGACTTCATCAAGCTTGTGACTCTAAAAATGCATTTGCAGTTTGTTTTGGTTGTTTTTCGGCCTAATCTCGTTCCCAGACACTTCTGCCCAAATGCGCGAAGAGTCTTGTGGACCAACGCTCAAACTTGGCCTTCGTTAGAAAATACAGGGAGGCTTAATCTACCAACCAATCAATCATCTCCCACAAC
This sequence comes from Salvelinus sp. IW2-2015, assembly GCF_002910315.2. Lineage (NCBI taxonomy): Eukaryota > Metazoa > Chordata > Actinopteri > Salmoniformes > Salmonidae > Salvelinus > Salvelinus sp. IW2-2015. Next base: position 1,093,110 of record NC_036842.1, on the reverse strand, counting down.
ACCTTCCCCCTAACACTCCCCTGTACGTGTCTTGTGCAGCTTTGTTTACAGAGCCACAGCTCACATTCATGTGATTCTCTAAAATTAAATTATGACAAATACTTTACTCAGTAAGGTCACTCCCATAGAATTCTAATGTCACTCTTTGAATCGTTGATGTCACAGGTTTATATGTACTGTGCGTAATAGCCTGGAGATGAGGTTATGTTTTGCCCAATAGTATCTGAATGGTGTATGCTGACTGGAGTAATTTCCTTTTAAGTGTTTCTGAACACTTTTTAAATCATGTTGATGCTGCCATGATTAAGAAAAATCATGAATTAATCATGAATAATGAGTGAGAAAGTAACGGAGTCTACAAGAAAACATTCTAACCTCCTCAGTTTTGACTACTTTAACCCTTTACTCTCCTACCTGTATCAGGGTTGAAAATGGCAGATTTGGGCACTGATAAGCACCTTAATTGGAACGTAGTGGCTGTACAGTATTTTCAGATGTCGTTATCAAATGCGGCAAAATGTAAAATGCACATAAAATCAAATGGTATAATTTTACATTTTACTAGGCAAATCAGTTAAGAACAAATTGTTATTTACAATGACGGCATACACCGGCCAAACCCGGACGATGCTGGGACAATTGTGCGCCGCCTTATGGGACTCCCAATCACTGCCGGTTGTGGTATAGCCTGGAATCGAACCAGGGTGTCTGTAGTGACGCCTCTAGCACTGAGATGCAGTGCCTTAAACCGCTGCGCCACTCAAGAGCCCAAATGTTTGAGTTGAACTGCTGTCCTCAACTTTGGTCTAATAATTTTGCCATAATCGCCAATTGCTACCATGCTTATGCTTTTTATATTTCTTCTGTAAGACAGTTCAATTTAGCCCTATCCATGTAGGCCAATTCCCACGAGTATAAAGGGCTAATACACTATGTGAATTTGTCCAAATACTTATGACTTCTTCAAATGGGGGGGGAATACTAGATACATAAAGTGCTTTAAGTTCTAAATGGTAAAACAGATACAGTATGTATGAAAATACCTTCATAAAAGCAGACATTCTGTCATTTATGCATTTCGCGACACTCGCATTAACATCTGCTAACCATGTGTATGTGACCAATAAAATGTGATGTTGCCTAATATGAAATGTTCTCTCTAATCTAAAATGCTGGAGTATAGAGCCAAATGTAACATTTTAGCTGCACTGTCCAAATACATATGGAGGAGTGTATTAGTCATTTCCGTGAGTGTCATTTCACAGTCTAGCCTTGACCAGCTTCAACTTCAGCCTAAACTTAATTTGCGGACTTGATTCATTGAGGAACATTTGGTCCTCAAGGGCTTTCTCCATCATAACAAATTTAGAGACGACCTGGTAGAGAACAAGTTTGACAGAAATTATACAAAGCAAGAGTTTTAATTAAAAAACAAAATGCAAGTGTACACTACATTAAGTAATGTACAAACCTAATTCACAATATGCAGAATGTTTATGAAGTTCATAAAAAACAGGTTGGCATTCCATTGAAATAGGTACTTCATCTACAGTATGAAAATGTGTCTTAAGTCTTACAATAAAGTTCTAGCACAACCTCCATCTAAGTAAAAAGACTGATAAAAAAAAAAATGGTGATACCCTCAATTAAAATAATGTTTGTCTGCCATTGTTATTACCCTGACTGAAATCCACACACCCTTCTTCAGGTTAATAACCACCTGTCGATAAGAAAAACATTGAAAATCCAGTTCCCAAATACACCTAATAGTTAACATTTCAGCAACTTAACATTTTACAGTGGTATGGTTAAGGAACATACTAGTTCCTTTTTGACTTTCAAATACCAAACTACTGTACAATATTTTCCACTGCAAATTCACATTTCAGTTCATTGAACATTGGTATCACTTGAAGATCTATTCAAATATTATTACTTGTAGAATTGATCAGTTGAAGGCCTATAACCATACTAGTTCCTTTTTGACTTTCAAATACCAAACTACTGTACAATAATTTCCACTGCAAATTCACATTTCAGTTCATTGAACATTGGTATCACTTGAAGATCTATTCAAATAGTATTACTTGTAGAATTGATCAGTTGAAGGCCTATAACCATACTAGTTCCTTTTTGACTTTCAAATACCAAACTACTGTACAATAATTTCCACTGCAAATTCACATTTCAGTTCATTGAACATTGGTATCACTTGAAGATCTATTCAAATATTATTACTTGTAGAATTGATCAGTTGAAGGCCTATCAAAAGGTAATTAGATCTACGTACAGTCCTACACATTTCATTGTTGGTAATGATCAATTCAGGACCACTCGTATGCTCTGTTCTTTAGAAAGGTGAGAAGTGAGAACAATTTCCATGTCATGTTTGATACAGTCAAGGATTCATTAACCAAAGGATCCAAAACTACAGCAAGGCTGCTGGCACACATATTAGCCAAGGTTTGACTTGGTGGGAAAACTAACCAATATCAAACCAAGTCTTTTATCCATATTTCCATCAAACCAATTCTCCAGCCCTATTTCCATATATCCAGAGCTAAATGTTGGACAGTTGGCTCCAAAAATAACATTTGGTATCGTGCTTCTACACCTGCATTGCTTGCTGTTTGGGGTTTTAGGCTGGGTTTCTGTACAGCACTTTGAGATATCAGCTGATGTACGAAGGGCTATATAAATAAATTTGATTTGTATACCAGTTGTTGGATTCAAACCTAACACAGTATTTGGTTTGGTGTACTAAAGATGAAGGTGCTGCAAGGGAAGCATTCAGCTTACATTATCTTATGTTTTGACTGTGGAACAGCACAGTTGGTTTAGATGACTTCAGTCCATTTACATTGGGTGTTATGATTCACTTTGATGGATCCCAGTCCATTTCAACACTGGATGGTCTCAAGGAAAATAGAACAGCTTGTATATTGGGCTCATATGGTGACGTCTATGATATACTACAGTACAACCAAAGACATTCCTACTACACCAATAAATGTCCCAAATAATGAACACTAGGAACTACAACCAGGTGGAGTCTCACACTGCATTATTGGTGTCCGTAAATAATGTTCCAGGTGGCCTTATGCCACCATTCATAAAGCTTTCCAAAATACTACACAATGGCCTGTATTCAATCAAAGACATGTTGTATACAAGTGCACAGTGCTTGACATTTAAAAGATAATTTCCTCATGAGTCGACATCTTCAGCGTTTTACCGTGAAAGCGATCTTCGTTGTCTGTAGTGAAATGGGCTTGTCTACAACGCATCTCTGATTGAATCCTGGTCAATGTCATTATCACTTGCCATAAGCATGTAAATTGCAAAAACATTTCCAAAATGTTATGCCACATCTTTACATGCCTCATGACAAAGATTATCGGCATAAAAAGCACAGCATGCCTGTCGCAAGCACTATAACACATCACACTGACTTCTTAAAGGCTTTACAAATGACTGCGTATAACACCACCAAACTAATCCCTTTTCTGATATATCCAGGGTCGTGTTCATTAGGCACCAAATGGATTGAAACAGGGAGGGAATTTTCACTTTCCGTTGCAAAGCGGTTTAAACCGCTTTCCGTTGCGTACTCTAATGAACATGAGCCAGGTCTCTCAGGCACAGCTTCAGGGGTCTGCTCTTTCTATAGTCCTCCTCAGCCTTCCTCCTCTTCATACGCTTCAATGAAGTCGGCAATGGTCTCCACCACGTAATCTGGCACGAAGTCCTTCCGCTCGGGGTCGTCACTGTCCTTGTAGCCGCGCGCCTCCTCTAGAGTGGACACTCCGGTCAGGGTGAGCATGGTGTCCAGGCCACAGTTAGCCCCAAACAGGATGTCAGTCTCCAGGCGGTCACCCACCATGAGGGACTGGCTGGGGTCCAGGTTGAACTGGCTGGCGATGCACTCGAACATGAAGCAGCTGGGCTTCCCGATCACCGTGGCTTTCCTGCTGCTGGCTGTCTCCACAGCGGCCGTGAGGCTTCCTGAACCTGAGGGAGAGGAGGAAGCGGCGCCAGAGAGTCAGGGAAGATTACCAGTTACTACCTTTTCAATTTTTTACTTGTAAACGGCATACTGACGTACAGCAGTGGTCTGAAACCTTCATTCTTAAGGTTTCTAAGCTTTTGTTCCAGCCTAGCACGAATATTCCTGATTCAGCATTACAATTCTGCAAAGCAATGACTTGGGGCTGTTTTGAAGCCACACTAAAAAATAAAAATAAAACAACATTTTTTATTTGTAATGCCTGTTGTCAACTGGAGCTGCTTGATATTTGTATTGTCAAGTAAAATAAAACCAATTGGTGAACTGCACTGCTATTCAACAGAGCTTACACTCATTTGATGTGCTCTTATTAGGAGTTGACTGTACCTTGATAAGATGCCTGCACTCAAAACCTAATATCCAACTAGACACCAGTAGCTCTCCAGGACCAGTACAGGTGACCACTTAGCCAGACAGTGAGGAAATGCCCGAAACAACCTTTGTCAGGGTTCAATTTATAAACAACATTATGAGCAGTATCCTTCATTTCATGAACAGAGCAGCACGTGCGTGTTGCTGGGAGCAAAAACAGGTTGAGTTGCACTGCACACAGCATTCAAAGCCATTCTACACAACTGCCCACGTCTACCAAATACTGACAACATCTCTCTGATACAAACTGTAATTGTTTAACCAAACAGGTTTGCATGACAGGTCACAATGAATGTGGATTCTGTATGTCCAGGCCCCATATGGCTAAAATGTAGTAAACCCTTTCTACATGGTATCCCTATTCACCCTGTTATTTTTTTTTTTTTTTTTTTTTTTTAATCTGTTATTTTACCAGGTAAGTTGACTGAGAACACATTCTCATTTGCAGCAACGACCTGGGGAATAGTTACAGGGGAGAGGGGGATGAATGAGCCAATTGTAAACTGGGGATTATTAGGTGACCGTGATGGTTGAGGGCCAGATTGGGAATTTAGCCAGGACACCGAGGTTAACACCCCTACTCTTACGATAAGTGCCATGGGATCTTTAATGACCTCAGAGAGTCAGGACACCCGTTTAACGTCCCATCCGAAAGACGGCACCCTATACAGAGCAGTGTCCCCAATCACTGCCCTGGGGCATTGGGATCTTTGTTTAGACCAGAGGAAAGAGTGCCTCCTACTGGCCCTCCAACACCACTTCCAGCAGCATCTGGTCTCCCATCCAGGGCCTGACCAGGACCAACCCTGCTTAGCTTCAGAAGCAAGCCAGCAGTGGTATGCAGGGTGGTATGAGGTGTTTCACATTGAGGTGAAATTTAAGTAGATAATGTTCACCTTGCACAGGTCCCCTGGGCAACTACAGGATGTGCACGCTTTCCTTCCAGCCCAGCACTCACACACCTGATTCAACTAATCATGATTAGTAGGTGTCCAAATCATTAAGGACTTAAAATGGTCCACACACACACGCAGTCCATATAGAAGGCACGACAGCGCCTCTTCCCCCTCAGGAGGTTGAAAAGGTTTGGCATGGGCCATCAAATCCTAAAAAAGTTATACAGCTGTACCTCTCCCCTGTAACTATTCCCCAGGTCGTTGCTGTAAATGAGAACGTGTTCTCAGTCAACTTACCTGGTAAAATAACGGATAAAAAAAAAGAAAAAAAGTTCAGAGCATCTTGACTGGCTGCATCACTGCTTAGTATGGCAATAGCACTGCCCTCGACCGCATGGTGCTACAGAGGGTGGTGCGGACAGCCCAGTGCATCACTGGGTCCAAGCTCCCTGCCACATCCTGGACCTCCATATCGGGCGGTGTGAAAGGAAGGCCTGGAAAATCGGTATCCAGCCACCCAAGCAATAAACTGTTCTCTCTGCTTCCACATGGCAAGTGGTACCGGTACATCAAGTCTGACACCAACAGGCTCATGAACAGCTTCTATCCCCAAACCATAAAACTGCTAAATAGCTAACAAAATGGCTACATGGACTGAGTTGACCCTGAGTTGCACAGTATCTATGCACACTCACGCACACCATAATTTGCTCACTCATAATATACATTTATACTGACTCTATATACACACAGTCATCATATACGCTGCTGCTACTCTGTTAATCATATCCTGATGCCTAGTCAACTTACCCCTATACATATCTACCGCTTTGTGTCAATGCGTAGTACATACTAGAGATATTACGTTTGATACCGGAGCTCAGAGGCATGCATAGATATCGCTAAGCGGCTAACTTCGAAGCAGTGTGTCGATGCGTGCATCACTTTATCAGAAGTACGTCATCAATGATGTCCAAAGCTTCGTTTGATCATTTGCTATTGCAAACAGATTGTTGCAAAATCTGAGATCCCATTGATTTCACAGTGGTTCTGGTGCTTTCTTTGACTCCAAAGCTGCTTTCAAAACACTGACTTCTACTGGACACCATACTTACAAATATAGGTAGCTTAGCTGGTAGAGTAGGGAACTATGGGACATTAAGGGATGTGAGGGTATGAGGTCAAATCCCATTAAAGACATACTATTAAAAAAAAAAGTGGAACCAGACTTTCTGCACTGTTATTCAATTAATTTGTTTTATTTAATATAGTATAAGCTTCTGTCTTAAGCATCCTAAATAATGCCACACAAGCATTTCCCTACACCATCAATAACATCTGCTAAAAATGTGACCAATAAAATTTGAAATTCATTATTTATTTATTAAGTAAACTAGAAGGCAAAATTGAATTCCAACTGATTATAAGCTACTAAAGCCAACAATTTATCGCTGCGCCAGAGTTTCGATGAAAACGGAAGAGAAAAAACATCTGATAATCCACTGCAGCTATTTATTGCTGACCAGCAGTCACTAATGTACATTGAGAAGGGATAATGAAGCGCCGAGTAATTAACTGTGTTTGGCACAATTTGGTGAACGCGGCAAAGCCTTCAGTGTTTCCCCATCGCTAGTTCATACATGCATAGTCTATGAGCAGAATTACTGTTTTACCTCAATTAGCCACAAAAGCCCTAGTTTGAAAGTGACTGTTTCCTGGAAGCGGCAAGGTTCCCTACATCCTCCCCCCATGTGGGCCAGCCCCTTAACAATTCGAGTTCTAGCCAATGAGCTTCAGCCCCCTCGCACATAGTACACCATTTTCAGGGACCACTTTTAGCTCGTGAGTGCTACTTTCAGAACTACTGGCTAATAAGTACAAAACAGTACTGGAGAATCTCTTTAAAATCAGCTGTACTAGTGCTGGGCAGGAACAAAAGCCAGTAGGACCCTCACTAGTGACACACCTACCTGGTGTTATTCTGCCTCCTCGCAGTGGGTGCCAGGGGTCAGGGTCAGTGGCCAGAAACAGGCACTCAGTATTCTGTAAGTAGCAGCAGGCTTTGGCCAGTTTAATGAAATCAAATTTCTCGTCATATCCCACCAGCACTGCCTTTACGTCTGGGTCCAACGGGTAGTCGTAAATGGTCCCAGTAGGTGCGTCAGCGTCCTCCTCCACTATGGGAATCCCAGCCTCCCGTAGCTCCTTCACAACGCCCTGGCACCCTATGACATACACCTTACCCTGCAACTTCGCCACGTCTCGCAGATAAGCCGCAGAGCAGTACGCCGAGCTGAAGATCTCCTCCTCTGCGACATCAGTGAAGCCCAACCGGATAAACTTCGTTACGTAGCTCGCTCTGGGCCTAGTACAGTTGTTGGTGATGAAAAATACCTTTTTGCCTTGCTGTTTCAGTAGCGTCACCACTTCTGGCGCGCCTGCCACGACCGTTTCGCCATTCCAGATGACTCCGTCACAATCAAAAAGGACGTTGAGCTTGGAGTCGAGGAGCTCTCTTATTTGGGAACCCCTGATTTTGTGACACCCTCTGCTACTCACCAGCCCAGCCATTCTGAACGATGCGTTGAGGAACAACCTCGCGTGTGGTTGTCTACAGAAATATATGATTACGCCACTCAAATAGAACGAACTACGACAGTTAGTTCCCTGTAATTCTAGTTCCACCACACTTGTGCACAACGGTGATAAATGGACATTATATTACATGAAACTGAAACGTCCCCGTGTTCTATACAGCTCATTCTATTCGTTTCATTGGCGCTGGCATTTAAGACCCACCCACCAAGCATATTTTGCAATAACACGGCGCTTCCTCTTTAACCATTTGGCCTATTGACCGGCGATTATAATCACCGTTTACAACATTGAGTTACATGTAACACTCCTGACAACTTGCGGAGATAGTAAAAACAGTGAAACTTGCCCGTTACAGTTTATGTGCGGCTAAGCCATATTGGTAGAGGTATAATGCTTCCCGGTTCCAGAAACGTCACCGCATAGAAAATCCAATATAGCTGCCAACGCAATGCCATATATGGACATGTGTATGTGACGTCCGAACTCAGTAGCTCTACTCTCATTGGTCCTAAAGATTTGTTTAAGTGTTTTGCATGTAGCTTGCAACACAGACGTCAAGGCATCATGGATGAGATCAAAGGATCATCAGCAATGGGTACAGATAGATGGCTAGATATATAGCTAGTTAGTTTGCAACAAAAACATTATATTTTAAAATAAAAAAGCAAATCTGAATGCCATGCACAGGAGTTCTATTCACAAAACGACCAGCTGGCGATTGTTTAGTTTATTAGCTAGCTACAAATAGTTAGATGGGTGATGCATATTTAGGGGAAAGAGTGTTAGAAGTGGTTTTATATTACATTGATCTGCACATATTCCTAGGTACCTGCCTGTACCTATAGTGCAGAGATAAGCAGTGTCTTGCAAGTCAAGATCAGAGCTACAGCAAATTTGTTTTGAGACCTAGCTAGGTAGCTAATGTAACAGATGTAAATCGTACTCTCCTTGCGTTGTGTTTTGTCCAAATAAATCACATAAGCCAGTGGTCCCAGTTGAGCATCATTTATTTCTGTTGCTGTTGTTAAATAGGAAACAGCACGTTAGTTGTGCAGGGCTTAACGGTATTGATGGCTGTCGATGGCAAAATCCCTTGCACACATTTTCATACTGGGAAGACCTGTTACTCTAGCAAAAAAAACTGTGTACCAATACCAATTTAAAATAGAAAAACAACACACCACAACCAGACATTTCCTTAATCCCACCTGGTCTATCAGAGACAAAGATGGAGCTACAAGCATATTGCTTACATCTTTCCAATACTTCCAGATCTACACAACAAGTTTCTAAGGGCTACTGGTTTATTTGTGTTTCAGAGATTAGTGCCAATGGACCAAGACCCTGGACTCTCAGTCCAGGCCCAGATCAACACTGCATTTATTTGGTCTAACGGCCAACCCTACAATAACAAGAGACTATCTGTGCTATTAAGTATAGTAGGCCTGCCTATACTAGGGTTAGTAGGGATCATGCTTTCCTGACCTGTCACGGGGTGTGCAGGATTATGTCCCAGCTAACACTATGAGGGCTAATACACTGGAGGGTTTGTAAGTGTTGGGCCTGACCCTCACTGCTTACCACACAGCTCCATATGGTGTCTAATGTCCTGTTGCAGGTAGGCATGCTATATAATTATTCTACAACATAGCTACAGGTATAAGAGCAGGTATGCCATCCAATTGCAATCGATATACTCTTAATATACAGGAGAACTATCGCCTTATGGTGAGAATAGCCGTGTTGCAAGCACAGCTTCAGATGCAATCGTTAGGCAAGGGCAATTTCAGTGTAGGAAAGGATGTAACAGCGTCTGTGCCACCAGTAAGTAGAGGTAGTAGTATAAATCCCTCCGCACAGTCCCCGCAGCCAGACAATTTTCTCAAGGCTTCTGGAAAGAAATGCTGTCGGCATGCTCAACCGGTGTCGCTCATTCAGCCGACAGAAACTTTCAATCGGTTCTCCCCATTAAGCAATGAGTCAGAGTCAGAGGCCAAGCCTTTTCAGGTCTCTCCTCCACTCGTTACGGGGTTTGAGCCACCAAAGCCTCCCACCATTAGCTCTGACAAATTGAAAACCCTAGTCATTGGCGACTCCATTACCCGCATGTTAGACTTGAAAATAATCATCCAGCGATCATACACTGTTTAAAAGGGGGCAAGGCTACCAAAGTAAAGGCTAATCTGAAGATGGTGCTGGCTAAGGCTAAAACTGGCGAGTGTGGAGAGTATAGGGATACTGTTATCCACTTCGGCACCAACGATGTTAGGATGAAGGTCACCAAGAGCAACATAGCTTCAGCGTGTAAATTAGCTAGAAAGATGTGTCGGCATCAAGTAATTGTCTCTGGGCCCCTCCCAGTTAGGGGGAGTGATGAGCTCTACAGCAGAGTCTCACAACTCAATCGCTGGTTGAAAACTGGTTTCTGCCCCTCCCAAAAGATAGAATTTGTAGATGATATGCCCTCTTTCTGGGACTCACCCATGAACAGCACCAAGCCTGGCCTGCTGAGGAGTGACGGACTCCATCCTAGCTGGAGGGGCGCTCTCATCTTATCTATCAACATAGACACGGCTCTAACTCCTCTAGCTCCACAATGAGATAGGGTGCAGACCAGGCAGCAGGCTGTCAGCCACCCTTCCAGCTCGGTGGAGTCTGCCACTAGCACAGTGAGTGTAGTCCGCTCAGCTATTCCCATTGAGACCATGTCTGTGCCTCAATCTAGGTTGAGTAAAACTTAACATGGCAGTGTTTGCCTTAGCAATCTCACTGGAATAAAGACCTCCTCCATTCCTGTCATTATTGAAAGATATTGTGATATCTCACTTCTCAGAATAGGGCTACTTTATGTTAGATCCCTCACTTCCAAGGCAGTAATAGTCAATTAACTAATCACTGATCATAATCTTGATGTGATTGGCCTGACTGAAACATGGCTCAAGCCTGATGAATTTACTGTGTTAAAAGAGGCCTCTCCTCCTGGTTACACTAGTGACCATATCCCCCGCACATCCCGCAAAGGCGGAGGTGTTGCTAACATTTATGACATCAAATTTCAATTGACCCCGCCCAAAAAATTACATACTTTTTGTCTTTTGAGCTTCTAGTCATGAAATCTATGCAGCCTACTCAATCCACTTTGAATAGCTACTGTTTACAGGCCTCCTAGGCCGTATACAGCGTTCCTCACTGAGTTCTCTGAATTCCTATCGGACCTTGTAGCCATGGCAGATAATGTTGTAATTCTTGGTGACTTTAATGTTCACATGGAAAAGTCCACTGACTCTGTGGGTTTTGTCCAACATGTCTCCAGACCTACTCATTGCCACAGTCATACCCTGGATCTAGTTTTGTCCCGTGGAATAAATATTGTGGATCTAAATGTTTTTCCTCATAATCCTGGACTATCGGACCACCATCTTATTACGTTTGCAATCGCAACAAATAATCTGCTCAGACCCCAACCAAGGATCATCAAAAGCCATGCTATAAATTCTCTGACAACCCAAAGATTCCTAGATGCCCTTCCAGACTCCCTCCACCTACCCGAGGACGTCGGAGTACTGAGGATCTAAATTGAACCTTGCGTAATACCCTAGATGCAGTGGAAAACATTTGTTACAAGAAATTTGCTCCCTGGTATACAGAAATACCCGAGCCCTGAAGCAAGCTTCCAGAAAATTGGAATGGAAATGGCGCTCCACCAAACTGGATATCTTCCAACTAGCTTGGAAAGACAGTACCGTGCAATATCGAAGATCACTAACTGCTGCTTGATCATCCTATTTTTTTCAACCTAATTGAGGAGAATAAGTACAATCCCCCCCCCCAAAATGTTGTTACTGTCGCAATGCTAACTAAAAAGCAGCATTCAACAAGAGAGGATGGCTTTCACTTCAGCAGTGATGAATTCATGAAAAATCATGATCATTAGAAAGCAAATTACAGACTCCTCTTTGAACCTGCGTATTTCTCCAAAGTTTAGTTGTCCTAAGTCTGCACAGAACTGCCAGGACCTAGGATCAATGGAGACAGTCAAGTTGTTTAATCCTGTATGTATCTCTTGACACATTCATGAAAATAGTCATGGCCTCTAAACCCTCAAGCTTGGGGTGGCAGGTAGACTAGTGGATAGAGCGTTGGGCCAGTAACCGAAAGGTTGCTGAATCAAATCCCCGAGCTGACAAGGTAATAGAAATCTGTCGTTCTACCCCTGAACATGGAAGTTATGTTCCCCGGAAGGCCGTCATTGTAAATAAGATGTTGTACTTAACTGACGTGCCTAGTTATATAAAGGTTAAAAAGCTGCATACCACTGCAGTGCTCTACTCTCCGGCTGCCCGTATAAAACACTAAATAAGCTTCAGTTGGTGCTAAATACGGCTGCTAGAATCTTGACTAGAACCAGAAAATGTGAGCATATTACTCCAGTGCTAGCCTCCCTACACTGGCTTCCTGTTAAGACTAGGGCTGATTTCAAGGTTTTACTGCTAACCTACAAAGCATTACATGGCTTGCTCCTACCTATCTCTCCGATTTGGTCTTGCCGTACATACCTACACGTACGCTACGTTCACAAGACGCAGGCCTCATTATTGTCCCTCTAAGCAAACAGCTGGAGGCAGGTCTTTCTCCTATAGAGCTCCATTTTTATGGACTGGTCTGCCTATCCATGTGAGAGATGCAGACTCGGTCTCGAACTTTAAGTCTTTACTGAAGACTAATCTCTTTAGTAGGTCCTATGATTGACTGTAGTCTGGCCCAGGGGTGTGAAGGTGAGCGGCAACTCACTTGAGTGGGTTGAGTCACAGACGTGATCTTCCTGATACCATATAATGACGCAGGAGGCGATGGCTGCCGTTTTACGGGCTCCTAACCAACTGTGCTATTTTGTTTGTTGTTGGCATTGTTTGTAACTAATTTTGTAACATGCTGCTAATGTCTCTAATGACCGAAAAAAGCTTCCGGACATCAGAATAGCGATTTCTTTCTTTAATGAGTCCGATGCAAAGGGTATACTGCTTTGTCAAGACAAGGCCCAAATCCCCATCATCAGCGTGAAGAAAAGATGTAGGAAAAGGGGGAGGAGGGTGGGGTGCCTTATAAGAATTTTCCCGACGAGTAGGTAAACCACCACTATCCTCCGTATTATTGGCCAATGTGCAATCATTGGAAAACAAACTAACGATCTACGATTAAGACTATCCTACTGGGGGCGCGAGTGCGCATGCATATGGAGTATATGTGTTCCTTCAGATCTCCTCTCCTCTTATTTAGAAATCTTTAATTGCTACCGTTTTAGTTCCAAGTTTGCAAAATATATATATATAAACGTTGTTTAGTACATAACCCAGGCACTATCTAGCAGCGAAAAAGTGAAATATGTCAGAACAGCTAACGCAAAGTCCCAGGCCCAACAAGCAGCAGCTAGCATCATTTTGAGTGCTGAAGACGACAACACTCCAGACACCCAGCAACAAGATTCTGCCACAGCAAAGTGTCAACATATGAAAGAGGCTGTAATGAAAACTATCAACGATCATTTTGACAGGCTCGAAACAAAGTTTGAGTCTCTAAAGACAGCACAGAACTGAAGAGCCGCATGTACACAGCCGATGAGGCCCTGTCTGACCATGACACCCGGATCGGAGGCCTGGAAACCACCTGCGTGCAACTTTTTAAAAAAGAACTAGGCGCTCCAAGCCAAGGTTCTCGATTTAGAAGGCAGAAGTCGCAGGCTGAACATCAAACTTGTGGGGATTTTGGAGGACGAAGAAAAAGGTAAACCCTCAGAGTTCGTGTCCAAGCTCATTCCCAAGCTGCTGGACGATGACAACTTCCCAAAGCCCCTCATCATTGACCGTGCACACCGCTCTCTACAGGCGAAGCCCTCACCAGGTGCCAAGCCGCGCACCATAATCGCAAGGGTACATCCCTTTCAGGAAAAGGAGCGCATTCTACGACTTGGACGACAGCGAGCTATGGAATACAAAGGCCAATAGGTTCTTATCTTCCCCGACTATACCATGGAGGTGATGGCGCAACGGTAAGCATGCCGAGATGTGATGCAGACCATGAGAGAGGCGATAGTGAAATACAGCCTGCATTTTCCAGCAAGCTGCATGTTCATCACTACAGCATGACACAAGTCTTAAGAGGCTGCAACCTACTTATCAAAACCACAGCCACCCCTCTGAAAGGGTGAAATCACTCGCCACACATTTCTGGGATATTGACTGAGAAAACAGTTGATTCTATGTTTATTCATAAGCGTTAACGTATTAATTTGTTTTCTGACAACCGCGGAGAGGGCTGTTAACGGATACTCAATGTGCTTAATTCAAAACACCATAGCATCTTAATAAGCGACCACAGTCCAATTATGTTGTCCCTCAATCTTTATTTACCAAAAAAGAATTACAGTTGCTCACAGACCAAGCATTCATTGACTGCATGACAGCCAAGTTGAATGAGTTCCTCAAGACTAATGACACAGGAGTGGTGTCTGATTCTACGCTATGGGAAACGTTTAAAGTGGTTATGAGAGGTCATATTATTTCAGTCTGCCATAAAAAAAGGGAATCGCAGCCGGTTGGAGGAGACATATAGAACTTCACTCCCTCAGGTTGACTACAACAATATTTTGAAATTAAAATATGAATACAATTCTATTCTTGGTTCAAAGGTCAGTAACCTCCTACCAAAGCTGAGACAACAACTATTTGACCTAGGGGAAGGCTAGACAACTAGACAACTAGGACGCACAATTGGCATAGCGTCGTCCGGGTTAGGGAGGGTTTGGCCGGTAGGGAGGGTTTGGCCGGTAGGGATATCCTTGTCTCAGTATGTAAAAAATGTAATAAAATGTATGCACTCTACTGTAAGTCGCTCTGGATAAGAGCGTCTGCTAAATGACTAAAATGTAAAATGTAAATGTAACTAAAGGGTGCACAGGAAAATAGAGCAATCCATAAAATCCGGTCTAAGTTGGGCACTTTGCTGACAGACCCTAAAAAGATAAAGAAATGCTCCAAAGAATTTTACTCATAGTTATATTCTTCCAGATCCAATGCTTCTAGTTCTGATTCATCAGCCTTCTTTGATTCCATAAGCCTGAAAAAACTTGATGATTGCCCCAAAAAATTATTGCTTCAACTTCAATTTCACAACAGCGGAAATAATGGAGGCAATAAAAGCTATCCCACCTGGAAAGGCTGCAGCCCGGATGGTTTCGGCTGTCAATTTTATAAAACCTTCAGTGAAGCTCTCGCTCCCCTCTTACTCAGGATGATCACTGATTCAACAGAAAAAAGTATTTTGCCGAAATAATTGTATGAAGCCAATATTTGCCTTCTGTTAAAAAAAGGCAGAGAGGCAACAGATCCTGCAAATTATAGACCGATAGCATTGCTTGATTTCTATTTAAAAAATGATCACCAAAGTGCTTGCTAATAGGTTGAACAAACATGTAACAACCATTATTCACACGGATCAGACAGAGTTTATCCCCGGCAGGTTCTCTTTTTCTAATGTGCACAGGCTGCTGAATTTTTTTTAATGCAAATCAGTGGAAAGGCTCCAAGGCAGCTGTTATATCGTTAGATGCTCAAAAAGCGTTTGACCAAATAGAATGGTCATATATGTTTGAAGCACTCAATAGGTTTGGATTTGTTGACTCATTTATCACCTGGGTCAAAATGCTCTACGCCTGCCCAACATCCTCTATTCTGACCAACAGAGACAAATCCAGTCCCTTTGAACTACATCAGGGTTGCCCACTCATCAGGGTTGCCCACTCAGTCCTCTGCTCTTCGCTGTCGCCCTTGAACCGCTGGCGATACAAATAAGGGATCATCCTAATATCCAAGGTCTTAAAGTAGGAAACATAGAAATCCGCATTTCGTTATATGCAGACAATGTGCTTTTATACCTCTCGGACCCAGTAGCCTCTGTCCCTAAACTACTAGACTTAATCAATTAATTTGGCAAACTATCTGGCTATTCAATAAATTGTGTAAAAAGTGATCTCATGTGTATCTCAGATAATTTTACAACAGGTAAGCTAGAGAGGATACCATTTAAAGTGGTGCATGACCACTTAACTTACCTGGGAATAAAAATATCTAGAAATCCAAAGCTCATCTTCAAGCTAAACTACAGTGAACTGGTTGCAAAGCTAAAACAAAACATAGACAGCTGGAGAACATTGTCTCTTTCTATGATGGGTCGCATTAATGCTATAAAAATGTTTTTTCTCCTCAGGTTCCTTTTTCTTTGACAGAATCTCCCAATTTGTATTACCTCATCATTGTTTAAGACTTTGGACTCAATAATATTTTCATTTGTCTGGGGTTACAAAAACCACCGTATTTGTAAAGTCCACTTGCAAAAGCCCAAGGAAAGTGATGGCTTAGGCCTACCCATCTTTAAGCATTATTACCGGGCTGCAAATGCGAGCGCATTAACTGGGTTTCCCTGATAAGTTGGATACTGTTGCCCCCCTGTGGCTAAATATGGAACTCAAGTCTGTCACAAATTCCTCTCTTCCAGCCTTGCTTTTCTCCAGAGCAGATTGCCCAAACAAACAACTTTGCTTTGAGAAATTCTTCAAGAATTTTCAACCAGATTAAGCAGGCTGAAGAAATTCGGCTTGTCACCAAAAGCACTCACAAACTTCTACAGATGCACAATCGAGAGCATCCTGTCGGGCTGTATCACCGCCTGGTACGGCAACTGCTCCGCCCACAACCGTAAGGCTCTCCAGAGGGTAGTGAGGTCTGCAGAACGCATCACCAGGGGCAAACTACCTGCCCTCCAGGACACCTACACCACCCGATGTCACAGGAAGGCCATAAAGATCATCAAGGACAACAACCACCCAAGCCACTGCCTGTTCACCCCGCTATCATCCAGAAGGCGAGGTCAGTACAGGTGCATCAAAGCAGGGACCGAGAGACTGAAAAACAGCTTCTATCTCAAGGCCATCAGACTGTTAAACAGCCACCACTAACATTTAGCGGCCGCTGCCAACATACTGACTCAACTCCAGCCACTTTAAAAATGGAAATTGATGGAAATTATGTAAAAATGTACCACTAGCCACTTTAAACAATGCCACTTAATACAATGTTTACATACCCTACATTACCCATCTCATATGTATATACTGTACTCTATATCATCTACTGCATCTTGCCATCTTTATGTAATACATGTACCACTAGCCACTTTAAACTATGCCACTTTATGTTTACATACCCTACAGTACTCATCTCATATGTATATACCGTACTCTATACCATCTACTGCATCTGCCATGCCGTTCTGTACCACCACTCATTCATATATCTTTATGTACATATTCTTTATCCCTTTACACTTGTGTGTGTGTGTAAGGTAGTAGTTGTGGAATTGTTAGGTTAGATTACTGTTGGTTATTACTGCATTGTCGGAACTAGAAGCACAAGCATTTCGCTACACTCGCATTAACATCTGCTAACCATGTGTATGTGACTAATAAAATTTGATTTGATTTGATTTGATTTGATTTGAAGGTGCCTGATATCTCTGTATACACCCCGATATGCTTTAATCATTCTATTGTTCCATCTCAGTCTGATATGGTGTTTCTTGAATGGAGGGAGAAGGGACGGGCCACATTTGAAGACTTATACATAGATAAGCAATTAGCATCATTCATCCAATTAAAGAATACATTTAATCTTTCCTATTCACATTTTTTTCGTTACTTACAAGTCAGACACTATATCAAAGGGAAAATTCAAAATGCTGACACCCTCCCTGTATATTATTGTTTTATGATTTGCTACAGCGTCCTCCCAATTCAAAACACCTCATCACACAGTTTGTCTCCTTTTTCTCCAACTACACAGAGGCCTCTACTAGTCATCTCAAGGAGACCTGGGGTAAAGAGTTAAATATTGAGATCTCACATGACCTATGGGGAGAAGCCCTGTTTAGAATTCACTCCTGTTCCATCAATGCCAGATATCAATTAATACAATACAAAGTCATGCATAGACTTCATTACTCCAAAACCAAATGACATAGAATTTACCCACAGGTCTCCCCACTGTGTGACAAGTGTAAAGCCTCAGAGGGTTCCTTAACACATCTTTTTTGGCTCTGCCCCCTACTCAATAATTATTGGAGGAACATCTTTGATTGGTACTCAAAGTTATATGAGGGGGTCATTGACCCTGACGCAGAACTCACTCTTTTTGGCTGCTCAGAGTCTGTTCTAAGATCGTCCTATCAGGAACAACAGGCTCTGATGTTTGGAATGGTGGCTGGAAGTAAAAAAAATCCTCACAGAATGGAATTCACCCACCCCACTTGCTTCAGTAGATGGCTAGCAGAAATGATTAACACCATTAACTTGGAAAATATTCATTTTTTTAGGACCAACACCTCCAGCAGATTTCTCAAGGTTTGGGGTCCATTTTTGGACCATCTGGACAGAAACTGACTAGGAACACTTACTGTTGTAACCCATTCTTGCTCTATTCTTCTCCCATGTCTTGCCTAAGAAATACTTAATTTCATGTCTGGCAGCTGTGTTTTTTTCTTTTTTTCTTGTGTGCTTTAGTTTTGTACTAAATTACAAAAGAAAATCTTTTAAAAGAAAATATATAAAAATGTAAAAAGACTATCCTACCAATGGGACATTAAAAACTGTAATATCTTATGTTTCCCTGAGACGTGGCAGAACGACGACACGGATAAAAACATTTATTTATTTATTTCACCTTTATTTAACCAGGTAGGCTAGTTTGCATTTGCAACTGCGACCTGGCCAAGATAAAGCAAAGCAGTTCGACACATACAACAACACAGAGTTACACATGGAATAAACAAACATACAGTCAATAATACAGTAGAAAAAGTCTATATACAGTATGTGCAAATGAGGTAGGATAAGGGAGGTAAGGAAATAAATAGACCATGGTGGCGAAGTAATTACAATTTAGCAATTAAACACCGGAATGGTAGAATTGCAGAAGATGAATGTGCAAGTAGAGATACTGGGGTGCAAAGGAGCAAGATAAATAAATAAATACGGTATAGGGATGAGGTAGTTGGATGGGCTATTTACAGATAGGCTATGTACAGGTGCAGTGATCTGTGAGCTGCTCTGACAGCTGGTGCTTAAAGCTAGTGAGGGAGATATGAGTCTCCAGCTTCAGTGATTTTTGCAGTTTGTTCCAGTCATTGGCAGCAGAGAACTGGAAGGAAAGGCGGCCAAAGGAGGAATTGGCTTTGGGGGTGACCAGAGAGATATACCTGCTGGAGCGCGTGCTACGGGTGGGTGCTGCTATGGTGACCAGTGAGCTGAGATAAGGCGTGGCTTTACCTAGCAGAGACTTGTAGATGACCTGGAGCCAGTGGGTTTGGCGACGAGTTTGAAGCGAGGGCCAGCCAACGAGAGCATACAGGTCGCAGTGGTGGGTAGTATATGGGGCTTTGGTGACAAAACGGATGGCACTGTGATAGACTGCATCCAATTTGTTGAGTAGAGTGTTGGAGGCTATTTTGTAAATGACATCGCCGAAGTCGAGGATCGGTAGGATGGTCAGTTTTACGAGGGTATGTTTGGCAGCATGAGTGAAGGATGCTTTGTTGCGAAATAGGAAGCCGATTCTAGATTTAATTTAGGATTGGAGTTGCTTAATGTGAGTCTGGAAGGAGAGTTTACAGTCTAGCCAGACACCTAGTATTTGTAGTTGTCCACATATTCTAAGTCAGAACCGTCCAGAGTAGTGATGTTGGACGGGCAGGTAGGTGCAGGCAGCGATCGGTTGAAGAGCATGCATTTGATTTTACTTGCATTTAAGAGCAGTTGGAGGCCACGGAAGGAGTGTTGTATGGCATTGAAGCTCGTCTGGAGGTTAGTTAACACAGTGTCCAAAGAAGGGCCAGAGGTATACCCAGAGCTTTCCAATGGTCCCGTGTGGCTCAGTTGGTAGAGCATGGCGCTTGCAACGCCAGGGTTGTGGGTTCATTCCCCACGGGGGGACCAGGATGAATATGTATGAACTTTCCAAATTGTAAGTCGCTCTGGATAGAGCGTCAGCTAAATGACTTAAATGTAAATGTATACAGAATGGTGTCGTCTGTGTAGAGGTGGATCAGGGAATCACCAGCAGCAAGAGCGACATCATTGATGTATACAGAGAAGAGAGTCGGCCTGAGAATTGTACCCTGTGGCACCCCCATAGAAACTGCCAGAGGTCCGGACAACAGGCCCTCCGATTTGACACACTGAACTCTATCTGAGAAGTAGTTGGTGAACCAGGTGAGGCAATCATTTGAGAAACGAAGGCTGTTGAGTCTGCCGATAAGAATGTGGTGATTGACAGAGTCAAAAGCCTTGGCCAGGTCGATGAATACGGCTGCACAGTAATGTCTCTTATCGATGGAGATTATGATATCGTTTAGGACCTTGAGTGTGGCTGAGGTGCACCCATGACCAGCTCTGAAACCAGATTGCATAGCGGAGAAGGTACGGTGGGATTCGAAATGTTCGGTAATCTGTTTGTTAACTTGGCTTTCGAAGACCTTAGAAAGGCAGGGAAGGATAGATATAGGTCTGTAGCAGTTTGGGTCTATAATGTCTCGCCCTTTGAAGAGGGGGATGACTGAGGCAGCTTTCTAATCTTTGGGAATCTCAGACGATACGAAAGAGAGGTTGAACAGGCTAGTAATGGGGGTTGCAAAAATTTTGGCAGATATTTTTAGAAAGAGAGGGTCCAGATTGTCTAGCCCGGCTGATTTGTAGGAGTCCAGATTTTGCAGCTCTTTCAGAACATCCGCTATCTGGATTTGGGTGAAGGAGAAAGGGGGAGGCTTGGGCAAGTTGCTGTGGGGGTGCAGAGCTGTTGACCGGGGTAGGGGTAGCCAGGTGGAAAGCATGGCCAGCCGTAGAGAAATGTTTATTGAAATTCTGAATTATAGTAGATTTATCGGTGGTGACATCCGCTATCTGGATTTGGGTGAAGGAGAAAGGGGGAGGCTTGGGTGTGCCTCATTGCAGTGGGCAGCTGGGAGGAGGTGCTTTTATTCTCCATGGACTTTACAGTGTCCCAGAACTTTTTTTGAGTTTGTGCTACAGGATGCAAATTTCTGCTTGAAAAGCTAGCCTTAGCTTTCCTAACTGCCTGTGTATATTGGTTCTTAACTTCTCTGAAAAGTTAAATATCACGGGGGCTATTCGATGCTAATGCAGAACGCCACAGGATGTTTTTGTGCTGGTCAAGGACCGTCAGGTCTGGAGAGAACCACGGGCTATATCTGTTCCTGGTTCTAAATTCTTTGAATAGGGCATGCTTATTTAAGATGGTGAGGAAGGCACTTTTAAAGAATAACCAGGCATCCTCTACTGACGGGAGGAGGTCAATATCCTTCCAGGATACCCGGGCCAGGTCGATTAGAAAGGCCTGCTCGTTGAAGTGTTTTAGGGAGCGTTTGACAGTGAGGAGGGGTGGTCGTTTGACCGCAGACCCATTACGGATGCAGGCAATGAGGCAGTGATTGCTGAGATCTTGGTTGAAAACAGCAGAGGTCTATTTGGAGGGCAAGTTGGTTAGGATGATATCTATGAGGGTGCCCGTGTTTACGGATTTGGGGTTGTACCTGGTGGGTTCATTGATAATTTGGGTGAGATTGAGTGCATCAATCTTAGATCGTGCATCGACAGGACAGAGCAGCTACGTCTGGTAAGACGAGGGGCGGGGGTGTGTGTCTATTTGTCAATAACTGCTGGTGCACGATGTCTAGTATTAAGGAAGTCTTGAGGTATTGCTCGCCTGAGGTAGAATACCTCATGATAAGCAGTAGACCACACTATCTACCAAGAGATTCGTAGCTGTCTATTTACCACCACAAACTAATGCTGGCACTAAGACCGCACTCAACGAGCTGTATAAGGCCATAAGCAAACAAGAAAATGCACATCCAGAAGTGGTACTCCTAGTGGCCGGGGACTTTAATGCAGGCAAACTTAAATCTGTTTTAGGTCATTTCTACCAGCATGTCACATGTGCAACCAGAGGAAAAACAACTCTAGACCATCTTTACTCCACACACAGAGACACATACAAAGCTCAACCTTACCCTCCATTTGGCAAATCTGACCATAATTCTATCCTCCTGATTCTTGCTTACTAGCAAAAACTAAAGCAGGGAGTACCAGTGACTACGCTACAAGACTGTTTTTCTAGCACAGACTGGAATATGTTCCGGGATTCATCCAATGGCATTGACTTCATCAATAAGTGCATCGAAGACATCGTCCCCACAGGGGCCGTATGTGCATTTCCCAACCAGAAGCCATGGATTACAGGCAACATCTGCACTGAGCTGAAGGCTAGAGCTGTCGCTTTCAATGAGCGGGACACTAATCTGGACGCTTATAAGAAATCCCTTTATACTACACCGGCTCTGACACTCGTCGGATGTGGCAGGGTTTTAAAAATATTACGGACTACAAAAGGAAACCCAGCCGCGAACCGCCCAGTGACGCGAGCCTATCAGACGAGCGAAATGCCTTTTATGCTCGTTTTGAGGCAAGCAACACTGAAGCATGCATGAGAGCACCAGCTGTTCCGGACGACTGTTTGATCACGCTCTCCCTAGCCGATGTGAGAAAGACCTTTAAACAGGTCAACATTCACAAGGCCACGGGGCCAGACGGATTACTAAGACGTGTACTCAAAGCATGCGCGAACCAACTGGCAAGTGTCTGCACTGACTTTTTCAACCTCTCCCTGCCCGAGTCTGTAATACCTACATGTTTCAAACCACCATAGTCCCTGTGCCCAAGAAAATGAAGGTAATCTGCCTAAATTATTACCGACCTGTAGCACTCACGTCGGTAGCCATGAAGTGCTTTGAAAGGCTGGTCATGGCTTACATCAACACCATCATGCCGGAAACCCTAGACCTACTCAAATTCACATACCGCCCCAACAGATTGGCGCCACAGTTGACGCAATCTCAATCACACTCCATACTGGCCTTTCCCATCTGGACAAAAGGAACACCTATGTGAGAATGCTGTTCATTGATTACAGCTCAGAGTTCAACACCATAGAAGCCTTGTGGTTAGAGTGTTGGGCCAGTAACCGAAATGTTGCTAGATCGAATCCCTGAGCTGACAAGGTAAAAATCTATCGTTCTACCCCTGAACAAGGCAGTTAACCCACTGTTCCTAGGCCGTCATTGTAAATAAGAATTTGTTCTTAACCGACTTGCCTAGTTAAATAAAGGTGAAGGGGAAAAAATGAACATGTAACAAAATAAAAATATATTTTTTTATGTTAATTGCGCTAAATACATTTGTGAGCAAAATTACTTAAATAAGTGTCGTTTGAAAAAAAATATATGTGTGAGGAAGTGAAATCAATTGAGTTCAAGGTACTTAAAGCAAAACAAATGTTATACTTCTAAAAATCAGGTTTTGTTATGTTACAATTGCTTTTAAATTGAATCTACAAGCAAATTAATGTCCAATGTACAAGCTGTCTTTTGTTATATGCACTTACACATCTAAGCTACTGTCACTTACAAATAATATGTTACAAGTAGTTAAAAGTGTGTAATTGTTTAGGTCAACTTAAAAATGTAAAGTTCACATGACTTCTCATCAAGTTTTGTGTCAGTACCACTTAAAGTGTTTGAGTGTGTGAAATATTTGGAAATATTTCATTTCAGTCTACTCAGTATATTTGTGTTAGTAAAGCATAAGGGTTTACAGTGTACTACCATACCCCGTTCAAAGGCACTTAAATATTTTGTCTTGCCCATTCACCCTCTGAATGTCATACATACACAATCCATGTCTCAATTATGTCAAGGCTTAATAAGGATCCGCCCCTTTTTTTCAATTTTCGCCTAAAATGACATACCCAAATCTAACTGCCTGTAGCTCAGGACCTGAAGCAAGGATATGCATATTCTTAATACCATTTGAAAGGAAACACTTTGAAGTTTGTGGAAATGTTAAATTAATGTAGGAGAATATAACAAATTAGATCTGGTAAAAGATAATACAAAGAAAAAAACATGTGTTTTTTGTATTTTTTTTGTACCATCATCATTGAATTGCAAGAGAAAGACCATAATGTATTATTCCAGCCCAGGTGCAATTTAGATTTTGTCCACTAGATGGCAGCAGTGTATGTGCAAAGTTTAAACTGATCCAATGAACCATTGCATTTATGTTCAAAATGTTGTATCAAGACTGCCCAAATGTGCCTAATTGGTTTATTAATACATTTTCAAGTTCATAACTGTGCACTCTCCTCAAACAATAGCATTGTATTATTTCACTGTAATAGCTACTGTACATTGGACAGTGCAGTTAGATTAACAAGAATTTAAGCTTTCTGCCAATATCAGATATGTCTATGTCCTGGGAAATGTTCTTGTTACTTACAACCTCATGCTAATCACATTAGCCTACGTTATCTCAACCGTCCCGCGGGGGACCAACCGATCCTGTAGAGGTTTTAACAAGTGACATACAAACACACACATACATACACACTATACACACACGTACACCTGGATTGAGTTGTAGTAGGGTAGTGCCCGGAGGGCACACACTTAATTTATTGTGAAATGGTATTATAATGTATATGTATATGCCTTAATGTTTGCTGGACTCGAGGAAGAGTAGCTGCTGCCTTGGCAGGAAGTAATGGCGATCCATAATAAATACAAATACATCAATAAGGGATCATAGCTTTCACCTAGATTCACCTGATCAGTCTATGTCATGGAAAGAGCAGGTGTTCATAATGTTTTGTACACTCAGTGTATATCAATCAAGTAACTTCTCAAACACAAATCTAAGGGCAGTGTGATCCACCATCTCCTCCTCTGACAGGTTCCGAGAGGTGGTGAGGACCTGGGCTTTAAGCCCCCCRCCCCCCCCCCCTCCCCCGTTCTTTTCCCCCAGAAGCAGACTAAAGCTGAAACCACAAAGTATGTTATGGTCATTGTTTCTGTACAATTTCAAAGATATTTCAACAGATATGCTTGTGACAACAATATTTTCACTAATATTTTCACTCGTATGAAGGTATTTGCATTATCCACAGGTCTGACAAATGTATCATCAGTCCTGTACCCACTTGTTTGATTTTTCCAAGAACTTACATTTTTTTGCCCTCACCGAAAAGGTTTGGGCACAGCTTGGACAAGTATTTTGTTGTTGTTGATCCCGGCATTTCTGAAATTGAGGACAAGGTGCAGCTTTATAATCTGTCGATATGAACACAAAAGGCTAATTGTTTAATGTCATACTCATAGCATCAGGTCATAATATGTGAATCATAATTCCAGAATGAGGTAGTAAGTAGAGGGTCATTTTAGATATTAAATTGTCCACATCAAGAACAAGATCAATAAACTGATTAAGAAGGCCGATTCATGTTATTGGAGTTACTTATTGGCCTGACACCAGACTCTCTGAAGGTCATGACAGAGCAGAGAACCAGACAGAAACTGGATATCTGTATAGTTCTTCAAAAGACCCTAGGAGTACTTCTAGCTATTGGCTTGTAATGCCAAAGTGCTCAACAGAAAGAGTTAGGAGGTCGTTTTACCTAATGCAATACCTTTTCTAATTTATTTAAATTACCCTTACTTGAGGGGTACCCTACTTAGACTGGATCCCTCCATTATTGTAAAATGTTGAAGGCCTATATTTGATTGTATAGTTGCTATATATTGATAGTAAGATATTATTATTAGGCTCCCACTTCTGCCCTACAAAGGCAAAACGCAGGAACTCTGATTTTTTGGACTTTATTATTTTTCTGTCTAGACTGTAATTTCTGATAATCCATGATATATTCTGATCAACTGGCTTGTTCTTGTGTCAGGAAACCATTACAGCAGATCAAAGATGTTTTACCAAATTCATAGTTACTGCGTTTTGCCTTTGTAGGGCAGTCTTGCCAAAGTCATATAGTGTTATTGGTTGCGCTATTGCCTGCCGGGTCACATCCCTGTTGCCCCGTAGACTTGGACAGTAAACCTTCCCAGTCTAGTCCACTGATGCTGTCACTGATGCTGTCACTGATGCTGTCACTGATGCTGTCCCAGCGCAAACTTAGGCTACAACAGTCGTTCTATGTTTGACCTAGTCGTCAATAAAAACAGTGAGCTGTGGGACAATGAATAATCTACACTCTCAAAAATAAAGATTTTATCTGATCTTAAAATGGTTAGATCTGGAACTTTTTTTTAATGAGGGTTCCCCTACAGGCATTTGTGCACTCTGAGAGTACTGTGAAAAACATCTCAATATGCTGTCAACAATGTTTCACCGAGCAACTACTAAAGCCCAATAGATTTTCTCTCTTTTTTCTCTCTGATCATTTTAATGGTTGTGCAGGCGGGACATACCAATCATTTTTCTATTGGACACATACAGGCCAATAAATAAACTAGCTACATTAACACAGATCAAATTAAAATGTCAAGTACAATTGTTTCTTCTATTGTTATAGATTGTATGCAAAGTAATATATAAAGAGTAATTGTCTTTTTCTTAAGTTTGTTTGCGGAGTTCAACATTATTAAGTTGATTAATTATATTACAAATGACAACACGGTCAGTTCCGGTACTACGGAATCATGGGAGATTGAGTTTCACAGCCTGCCATTTAAGTCATGAGTCTGAAATAAATAAATAATTTGCTAAAAAGTATATCCATGTGCTTACACGATTGATATTATTGATTGTCTTTTTACATAAATGATAACAACAGTGAGTAGATTTTTAAACAGCTAGCTAAAAGGCCTACACGCTTCCGGGAACCAACCAGCTAATGTTAACGAGTGGCGCAGCGGTCTAAGGCACTGCATCTCAGTGCTAGATGTGTCACTACAGACCTGGTTTGATTCCAGGCTGTATCACAACCAGCCGTGATTGGGAGTCCCATAGGGTGGCGCATAATTTTCCAAGTTCCAATTAGAAAAACTGGCTAGCAACCCTTTTAACTGTATAAATTAGCTTGATAAGGTTCTATTTACTTTACTTTTCCATTTAGAATAAAGCAGACTCAGTGGCTTCTGTCTAGCCACTATCTGAAAACCATATCAAGGTAATTACACCATTAGCTACAACATGTGCATTTGATTATGTTTCCCAGTCTGCCAGTACGTCTTTCTGTCTGCCTGTCCACCTAGGATTTCCAGTACCAGGCTGGAGAGTGGTGGTGGCCACTGGAGGGCAAGCAACTTCACTGAGCACATGTAGAAGCTCATCGCCAAGAAGTTCATCTATACCAGCTGATAAAAGTTGTCTAGATCCCAATATAACAATTCACTTTGACCCAAGAGAACAATTAAGACTAAGAATTATCAAAAGGTAAGACCATAATGAACAATATTATAAGGACAGGGGGGATCTGATCCTAGATCTGCCCTCCTACTCTGAGAGTCTTTGGGCCCTGGACACTAACCCCATTCTCTTAAAAACGTATTGTCAATAGGGGGGCGCTGTTTTCACTTTGGAAAAAATCGTGCCCAAATTAAACGGCCTCGTACTCTGTTCTAGATCATACAATATGCATATTATTATTACTATTGGATAGAAAACACTCTGAAGTTTCTAAAACTGTTTGAATTATATCTGTGAGTAAAACAGAACTCATTTGGCAGCAAACTTCCATACAGGAAGTGAAAAATCTGAAAACGAGGCTCTGTTTCAGGGCCTGCCTATTCAACTGGCTTTTATTTATCGATATGTATGCACTTCATACGCCTTCCACTAGATGTCAACAGGCAGTGGAAGGTTGAATGGGGTGTCTAGCTTGATCTGAGGCCGAATAAGAGCTTTTGGAGTGACAGGTCCGGTATTTTGTTTGTTTTCGACGGCGCGCAGGGGACCTCGACATTGTCTTCTGAAGAGTGTTCGGTATACACGGCGAATTGCTCCGGCTCTGATTTTATTTGATACATATGAGAAAAACATCATAAAGTAGGATTTTTCAACCGAGTTTGATCAGCTTATTCAACGTTTATTGGGAATTTGGAATTTTTCATTCCATGCGTCAAGAGATGATGGATACGTGAGCTCGACATGGCTAGCCAAAGTTGCTAATTCGACAGAAGAAAAGGACATTCTAAAACCAAACAACGATTTATTCTGGACCTAGGACTCCTTGCACAACATTCTGATGGAAGAACAGCAAAAGTAAGACAACATTTATGATGTTATTTCGTATTTCTGTGTAATATGTTGACTCCTATTCTCCGCCGTGTTGGTGAGCGCTGTCTCACAATAACGCATGCTGTATGTTGTGGTAAAGTTATTTTAAAAAATCTAACACAGCGGTTGCATTAAGAACCAGTGTATCTTTCATTTGCCATACAACAAGTATTTTTATGTAAAGTTTATGATGAGTTCTTTGGTCAGATTAGGTGTATGTCCAAAATATCTCCGGACATTCTGGTGAATCGTTGCTACGTATTCACAATGTATAACCACGATTTGTAGCTCTAAATATGCAAATGAATATTTAAAAAACATAAATGTTTTATGATGAGTATTTAAGTATTTCACGTTGCTCTCTGTAATTATTCTGGCTGCTTTGGTGCTATTTGTGATGATGGCTGCAATGTAAAACCAGGATTTGTAGCTATAAATATGCACATTTTCGAACAAAACATAAATGTATTGTATAACATGATGTTATAAGACTGTCATCTGATGAAGTTGTTCAAGGTTAGTGATTCATTTTATCTCTATTTGTGGGTTTTGTGAAGGCTACCTATGCGGTGGAAACATGGTGAAAATATGCCGTTGTGTGTTTGGCTATTGTGGTTAGCTAATATAAATACATATTGTGTTTTCGCTGTAAAACATTTTAAAAATCGGAAATGATGGCTGGATTCACAAGATGTTTATCTAGCTAATATAAATAATACATAGTGTTTTCGCTGTAAAACATTTTAAAAATCGGAAATGATGGCTGGATTCACAAGATGTTTATCTTTCATTTGCTGTATTGGACTTGTGATTTCATGAAATTATATTATATGATATCCCTGTCCCGTTGGGCTAGGCTATGCTAGTCAGCTTTTTTGATGAGGATGCTCCCGGATCCGGGATGGGTATGAAGTAAAGGTTAACCTGCTTCACACACATTTGTTTGTGTGTGTGTCCTAGGAGTTCCAGGTGGGGGTGTACCCACTGAAGGGCAACATCTATGAGCACATGTAGGAGCCCATCCTTGTGACGTCCATCTACACCAGCGAACGAGGTCTCCTAATATTATAAGGTACATTACAGAAGCAACATTTAAAAAGTCCTTCGGTTCAGTACATACAGTAAATAGCTTTTATTGGAAAACAGTTTCAAGATACGTATGTTTACTGTTGTTTTTTTCTTATCGCTTTGGAGCATTTTTCTGATGTAAGCGCTACTTTCATAACTGATGGAGGTTGGTGATATCAGCAACTGTGGGAGAAGGTTTGATGATTGGCAAGGCTAGAATCATGAGCCTTTAGTCCAACTTCATGTCACGCCTACAGTTCTCTGCAAAGGCCTCATACTCTGAGATAAAAAAAATATATATACAGTTGAAGTCGGAATTTTACTTACACTTAGGTTGGAGTCATTAAAACTCGTTTTTCAACCACTCCACAAATGTCTTGTTAACAAACTATAGTTTTGGCAAGTCGGTTAGGACATCTACTTGGTGCATGACACAAGTAATTTTTCCAACAATTGTTTAGAGACAGATTATTTCACTTATAATTCACTGTATCACAATTCCAGTGGGTCAGAAGTTTACATACGCTAAGTTGACTGTGCCTTTAAACAGCTTGGGAAATTCCAGAAAATGATGTCATGGCTTTAGAAGCTTCTGATAGGCTAATTGACATAATTTCAGTCAATTAGAGGTGTAGGAAAAAGGTAACCGCACACTGCTCTTGATAGTATCACTGATCTTTAATAAGCTTTACGTATCGGCCTCACGGCCATCGTCAGAGCTTTTGTGAGTTTAAAAAAAATTAGCACCCTTATGTAGACCTAGCTCCACCCACATCCGTTCCACGCATCGAAAGGGGTTGGAGGCGAAGGAAAAACAAATAAGTGCTACCAAATATGACAATATGCATTTCATAAATATTCGAATAAAGTGTGTAAATAAGACGTATTAAACACGTCTGTAAAACCACAATGAGGACATAGCAAGTTTTCATCAGTCATTGGGTACATGTACGAAAAACATCAGAAAAACATCAGAGTAATCTTAAATAGGGACATAATTCATGTTCAAATTCACAACATAACATACATAGGCATTTCATAATTAAGTCCTTTAGGAAATAATGTCTGGAAGGTGAAAATCCCAAAACATTCTCTTTTACTCAGAATATTATTAATATCACCTCCCCTGTCTGATATCTTAACTTTCTCTATACCACAAAATCTAAAGGTAGAAATGTCATGCTTTAGGTCATTAAAATGTACTGCGACTGGATAATCCCTGTCGTTTCTCCTGATTGAACTTGTATGTTCACTAATTCTCTGTTTGAGAGGACGAGAGGTTTTACCGACATAGCACAGCCCACATGGACATTTAATAATGTAAATAACATGGGTGGTGGAACACGTAAAAATGTCATTTATTTGGAACCGTTTTCCTGTATGTGGGTGGCAGAAATATTCACACTTCATCATATTGTTGCACAGTGCGCATCCTCTGCATTTATAGCTACCATTTGGAAGAGGGCGTAAAAGAGCCTGGCTCGCACTTTTTGGAGAAATGTCCTCTGGTCTGATGAAACAAAAATAGAACTGTTTTGCCATAATGACCATCGTTATGTTTGGAGGAAAAAGGGGGATGCTTGCAAGCCGAAGAGCACCATCCCAACCGTGAAGCACGGGGGTGGAAGCATCATGTTGTGGGGTTGCTTTGCTGCAGGAGGGACTTCACAAAATAGATGGCATCATGAGATAGGAAAATTATGTGGATATATTGAAGCAACATCTCAAGACATCAGTCAGGAAGTTAAAGCTTGGTCGCAAATGGGTCTTCCAAATGGACAATGACCCCAAAGCATACTTCCAAAGTTGTGGCAAAATGGCTTAAGGACAACAAAGTCAAGGTATTGGAGTGGCCATCACAAAGCCCTGACCTCAATCCTATAGAACATGTGTGGGCAGATCTGAAAAAGTGTGTGCGAGCAGGAGGCCTACAAACCTGACTCAGTTACACCAGCTCTGTCAGGAGAAATGGGCCAAAATTCACCCAACTTTTGTGGGAAGCTTGTGGAAGGCTACCGAACGTTTGACCAAGTTAAACAATTTAAAGGCAATGCTACCAAATACTAATTGGGTGTTTGTAAACTTCTGACCCACTGGGAATGTGATGAAAGAAATAAAAGCTGAAATAAATAATTCTCTCTACTATTATTCTGACATTTCACATTCTTAAAATAAAGTGTTATCCTAACTGACCTAAGACGGGGAATTTTTACTTGGATTAAAAGTCAGGAATTGTGAAAAACTGAGTTTAAATGTATTTGGCTAAGGTGTATGTAAACTTCTGACTTCAACTGTATATATACTACAGTACCAGTCAAAAGTTTGGACATACCTACTCTTTCAAGGGTTTTTCTTTATTTTTACAATTTTCTACATTGTAGAATAATAGTGAAGACATCAAAACGATGAAATAACACATGTGGAATCATGTAGTAACCAAAAGAGTGTTAACAAATCAAATATATTTTATATTGAGATTCTTCAAAGTAGCCACCCTTTGCATTGATGCAGCTTTGCACACTCTTTGGGGGGGGGGGGGGGGGGCTTGCTCTATGCTGCTACTGGTGAGAAAGGACAATTTTCCGAAACCCATGAATTTGAACTTTGGCCTTCTATGGCGAACATGGCACTTAGTCTTAGTTGAAATTGTCCAAAATCACAATTGAACTGGTCGCGTATTGTGGGAGTAAATGGTACATATAGGGACAGATATAATGCTATAGAGCAAAGCACGGTGTACATCAGACCACAGGAGGATAAGGCGACACTTAAGTGCATAGGACAGCTGGACATACTAATGTTAGAGGGACACATAGTCTACTAGTCCTAATAAGGACAAACATACCGAAGAGCACACTAAGCTAAACATAAGTACGAAGGCCAAAGACATAGGCCCATAGGATAGATGGACATATATTATTTTTAGGACATGAAGGGGTCCTGCCGCCATTATAACTTAACTGAAAGCAGATATGGGCGTTATTGGGCGTAAACAAGCAGGAAGCTTAAACTAAAAGATAATGGTGGCAGATTGACTGAGGAAAGGAACTTCATTTGCA
The DNA here is from genome assembly GCF_002910315.2 of Salvelinus sp. IW2-2015. Classification (NCBI taxonomy): domain Eukaryota; kingdom Metazoa; phylum Chordata; class Actinopteri; order Salmoniformes; family Salmonidae; genus Salvelinus; species Salvelinus sp. IW2-2015. The sequence goes on along the minus strand of NC_036842.1, from coordinate 1,060,806 downwards.
TGTGGGATGGACTCATATGCTGTATGTGTAGAAGAACAGAGCCAGTGCTTAGGGTCTGGTGTGGTTCCGCGGATCAGCACGGCTTATGATATTTCTGTATTAAAAGCCTTTATTGAATTCACAAGTTCTTGTAAGTGTTATATTTGTAAGACGATTTTCCACCACAGTATCACACAGTACAATGTGTTGTTCTGAATCACTATTCAAATGTAACGCGTACCACACATGTGGCGTGTGGGATACCACATTCACCATTTGAATGGTATGAGGATTTCCTCCTTTTAAATCCAGCGCCCATCAGTGCTACCTATCATCCCAATTCTTGAGACACGCCCATTAAAATAGTCAGTCCAGCGATGCAGCTACTTACACTTGGTTGAGGCTGGCGGTGAATACCGTCAACCGCCACTCTAGACGGGACTGGCCGCCAGAGAATAAATATGAACATTTTTGCCATTGGTATTCTACCGGATGTTGATTTGGACTGTTTGTTTACTGAAATCACCATAGCAACGTCATACTGGCTTGGTTTTGCCGTCACCCTCTATTTTTTTTAAACAACAAATCAATACAGGAAGTACATGTGGGAACTTAAGAATATATAAATAATATACAAGAACAATTGGGCTTTGGGGTACAATATCACATTGCACAAGGACCTTAAGGGACATACATACACTTATAATTCTAACAGCTTTTTTGTTAGTAGAGTATTTAATTGTCTTAAAATACAGTTCAATTTCTTTTTGTAGGGTAAGAAAATGTGTTTGTTTGTTTGTAAATTTACATTTGTGTATATGAAATTTGGCCAAAAGAATAATGAAATTAATTACATAAAAATGTTTCAGCTTATTTCTATCGTATGTAAAGAATCCAAGCAGTACATCTCTCCACAATAGTGTAAAATCTTCATAAATGTGTTCAATTATAAATCTACTGATAACTTGCCACAGTTTTCTTACATGAATACAATGCCAAAAGAGATGCAACACTGTTTCTGGGTGGTCATTACAAAAGGAGCAATTTGAGTTGATGTTTTCCTTAAACTTCTTCATATAGTGGTTGGCAGGATAATATTTATGAATAATTTTAAAGGAAACTTCCTTAATTTTGTTAACAAGTAGTGTGTGGCAACATCCAAACTTTTCCCCAACAGATATTATCAATAAATCCATTCCAATAAGGCATGACATAAGATATAGATACAACATCCTGCTGAAACAAGGTTTGTATCGCTCTGTTGTTGAATGGATCAAAAGAAAAACAAATATTTTCTACTGATGAGTCAACAGGGTCAACGGAAGGTGGGCTCTGAGGGTCAGGTCTTGACACGTTCCTGAATAATAAAGCAACACCTGAGGGAATGGCATCTAAAACAATTGCAAAATCTTTAGGTGTTACAGGGACCTTGTAAAGTGATACGAATTCCTTATAACTGATACTGATACGAATTCCTTATAACTATAAAAATCAAAAAATAACATGAAGCTATCCTCGGTTATTAGGTCTGAGTAGTCAAGTATGTCTAATACTAGTCTGATATTGTTAGAAATATGTCTGTTCCTCATAAAGCCAGACTGTGTTAAATCAATGATTGCATCCAGGACTTCTTTAATTATTTTTGCAAGTAGTACGGCTAATATCTTATAGTTATTATTAAGAAGACAAATTGGACGGCAGTTATCGATGAGCAGCACTTCTTTTTTAGGCTTAGGTATCAGTGTTATTAACCCCTGACTCATTGTAGGAGAGAGAACATTGTTTTTAATCAAATTTGAAGTATTTTCTAAGTCTTTCTTGCCCTGCTATGCCTACTGGTATGACTGTTTTTGCGTCACTCGTTTTAACGCAGCATAACTTGTTCACGGGCTCAACGGCAGATGTTTCCACCTTGCGCACGACTTGAACAAGTCCAAGGTTAATATTGGACAGTTAGAAAAGATTACATAACAATTTGGCAGTGAGGGTCTTCATAAATGTACATATGTATACAGTGTATATGCTATTGTTGCATACAGTCATGGCTACTGCTATTCATTGTCTAATGGGCTATAATGACAAAACCTTCCATTTCTAAACGCTATGTGTTTTCAATGTTTTTGGGCTACAAATTAACATAATTTTTTAACTAGGCTAGAGTAAATTCAACTTCTTCGTGTAGGTCTATAAACTATTTCCACGACGTGTTATTTTTTATTTTACTGCTTAAGTAGCCCTGTTTCTCCCTTCTTTCAGCAGATGGCGGTAGCGGGTTTTTTCCACCAGCTACTTGATTTACGGGGAGAATCCAACATGTCAGCCTCCATGTCCAGATTATGTTCAGAATTGTAATGAAAAGATTTCTAGACAAATGGAAGTCCTACAGACACAGATTCGTTCCGTGGATTGCATTGAATCTTCGTAAAAATGAGAGGTAATTCTGAAGTCTCTGAATTAAGTGTACAATGTCAATGGTTTTATGTATGAAAAAATGTATCGAGAAAGGTGCACAATTCAGTGCAATTGTGTTGGCCTATGTTAATATAATGGTAACAATTTAGTTAACTATAGCAATTTAATTCATGTAATTAAAGTACTTGCTGATGGCAAGACCACTCTAGATTTCTGAAATACTCGTAATATTCTATTTATTCCTCTCGCTCTAGTGCTTAAGCGATTAACAGGAAACGAACTTCCTAAATGTGCAGACTGACCCAATTTAGATTGCTTGAGAAAATGTTAATGATAGCATATATACTTTTTGAACTGCAAAAATATTTAAATGAGCTCCCAATGCATTTCAACTGAATTTAAAAGGGCCAGAAAAACAAAACGTATAGACATATCTCTTTCACCGTTTAAGCTATCAACTCCAAACCAACATAGAAATGTTAAGACTGACCCTACTTAATAGCTTTTTGATTATTATATATCGTTTTTGAACTCTAACCAATTTTGAATGTGTATAACTTAACATGGGTTTGAATGAGAACCATAGTTATACAGAGGTAGCTATTCAAAATGGTCCTGCTCCTTGGCCAATTAAAGGTGCTATATGCAGAAATCACTCTACTATTTCCTGGTTGCTAAAATGTGAATATTTTGCCTAATTTTAGTTTGTGACAAAATAAGCAAGTACAGAAACTTGTGGAAAGTTGGTTAGGGCATCTTCTTCATGCATGACAAGTCATTTTTCCAACAATTGTTTACAGACAGATTAATTCACTGTATCACAATTCCAGTGGGTCAGAATTTACACGGACTAAGTTGACTGTGCCTTTAAAATTCCATCATGGCTTTAGAAGCTTCTGATAAATTATGTCAATTAGCCTGAGTCAATTGGAGGTGTGGTTGTATTTGAAGGCCTACCTTCAAACTCAGTGCTTCTTTGCTTGACATCATGGGAAAATCAAAAGTAATCAGCCAAGACCTCAGAAAAAAATTGTAGACCTCCACAAGTCTGGTTTATCCTTGGGAGCAATTTCCAAACGCCTGAAGGTACCACGTTCATCTGTACAAACAATAGTACGCAAGTATAAACACTATGGGATCATGCAACCGTCATACCACTCAGGAAGGAGACGCATTCTGTCTCCTAGATATAAACGTACTTTGGTACGAAAAGTGCAAATCAATCCCAGAACAACAGCACCCTGTGAAGATGCTGGAGGAAACGGGTACAGAAGTATCTATATCCACAGTATAACAAGTCCTATATTGACATAACCTGAAAGGCCGCTTAGCAAGAGAGAAGTCACTGCTCTAAAACCGCAATAAAAAAGCCAGACTACGGTTTGCGACTGCACATGGGGACAAAGATCGTTGAAGAAATGTCCTCTGGTCTGTTGCAACAAAAATAGAACTGTTTGGCCATAATGACCATCATTATGTTTGGAAGAAAAAGGGGGAGGCTTGCAAGCCGAAGAACACCATCCCAACCGTGAAGCACGGGGGTGGAAGCATCATGTTGTGGGGTTGCTTTGCTGCAGGAGGGACTGGTGCACTTCACAAAATAGATGAGATCGTGAGATAGGAAAATTATGTGGATATATTGAAGCAACATCTCAAGACATCAGTCAGGATGTTTAAAGCTTTGTCACAAATGGGTCTTCCAAATGGACAATGACCCCAAGCATACTTCCAAAGTTGTGACAAAATGGTATTGGAGTGGCCATCACAACATCCTGACCTCAATCCCATAGAAAATATGTGGGCAGAACTGAAAAAGCATGTGCGAGCAAGGAGGCCTACAAACCTCACTCAGTTACACCAGCTCTGTCAAGCGGAATGGGCCAAAATTCACCCAACTTATTGTGGGAAGCTTGTGGAAAGCTACCCAAAATGTTTGACCCAAGTTAAACAATTTAAAGGCAATGCTACCAAATACTAATTGAGTGTATGTAAACTTCTGACCCACTGGGAATGTGATGAAAGAAATAAAAGCTGAAATCATTCTCTCTACTATTATTCTGACATTTCACATTCTTAAAATAAAGTGGTGATCCTAACTGACCTAAGACAGGGAATTCTTACTAGGATTTAATGTCAGGAATTGTGAAAAACTGAGTTTAAATGATTTTCGCTGTGGTGTATGTAAACTTCCGACTTCAACTGTATCGTGTAGATAATCATTATACTATCTAAACCGCTGTGAAATATATTTTCAATAACCAAAAATATTGTATTTTCAGCTGTTTGAAGCTGGTGTACAAAACCAAAAGACTCAAAAACAAAACTTATGAATGGGAAGAATATAAATGGCAGACATAGAACAGATCTAGCGCTTCTTAGACTTGCGTTCAATGACAATAACAGATCTATAGTTCTTTGTGAATTTGGTCAGGTCGCCCAAAAAGTTACATATTGCATTTTTAAGCTATAAGACCATATATATAGATATAATAGAGGACTCTTCTGTGTATCTGTACCATTATGACATCTGTGACTGCATGGGCAATGCCATTGAGGCCATCTCCATTTTGAAGTAGACAATTTTCATCTCTACTAATATGAGTTGGTATACAAACTGAAAGTGTGCTCACTGCCATCTGGAGTGTGTTTCAACAGGTATAAAGCCAAGGTTGGTGAATTCCTGCCACCTCCAGTTATAGAATGTTTGCTCAAGAGTAATTAATTGGTTGATCCCTCCTGATGACTTGGATGGAATCGTGATCCTTCCTTAATCCATAGGAAGTCCCACCTAGTTGACTGCTTAAAAATGTCCCTGCAAAAACTAGTTTTATCCATCTAGGGTCCTCTATCATTCTCTATGTATAAGACCAACTTTCAAATGTTCAAGCTATCCTAACTTTCTGTTTTTTACCACCTTTAACTCTAAAAATATGCATAAAATAACCCACCACCAATAACTCTTGACCGTTCAAGCTAGACAGCAAACCAACATATTCAGGCTATCCAATCAATCAATTTTCCCATCTGCCTTCTTTTCCCAACTATAATCAGTCACTACCACTACTACTGCAGTCACTACTTATTTCACAACAATAGATACTTTAAGACAAGCTAACAAGCATATATTTTCTTAATGGAAATGTACTTTTCTAGTTTCATTGTCTTTACTTTGCATAATCTGCTGATTTATGTTGGCTATCCCCTTGATTATTAGAGCTTGCATTCTTGTCCTCAGGCAGGCAGCATCCAGACATTTAGTGGAAGCATATTTTCTTTAGCCTCATAGTAAGTGAAGAGCTGATTTGCAATGGCCTATTCTGTCCTTTTTTCCCCACAGAACTATTCGCCATGTCACAGAGCGCTCAAAAGACAGGCTGGTCTCGGATGAGGTGGTGTCAGAAACACTACTACACCTTTTTAGGGCACTGCTCAGAAATGACGTTGCACACCAGGGAGAGGTGTTACGTCTGCTTCCCGCCTCGACTCAAACCCGCTACCTCAGCCCAGAGACCACTGAGGGACCAGACATAGGTTGTGTTTTTGTTTCTGCCTTTTGTTAGGGAATGTAATCATGGGTGGGAAAGACATAGAAGCACAGCATTCGTTAAACCGGCTCCTAGGCACAGGTGTGCAGGCTTTTGTTTCAGCCCAGCACTAACGCAGCTTATTCAATGACTTAGGGGCTTGATGAGTTGTCGATTAGTTGAATTAATCGTCCTAGTTTACCATTTACCAGAGATAAGAATCAGACATAGGTCAAATGTATACAATATCATATACTTTTAAATACTTACTGACGTGTGCTTGATCGAAACTGTTCCAGTGTACAGAGGAAACTAAATCAAGCACAGCTCAACTATTTGGAGTGATTCCTCACGAAACCTAGACAAATATTGACCATGATTTGGGGGATTTTCATGAAATGTAATCCGTAGAATGGTCCTTTGGAGGAAGGATTGTTGACATACAGTGCATTCTGAAAATTTTCAGACCCCTTGACTTTTTCCATATTTTGTTACATTACAGCCTTATTCTAAAAAAGAATTCAATCGTTTTTTCCCCTCATCAACCTACACACAATGCCCCATAATGACAAAGCAAAAACAGGTTTTTAGATTTTTTTTGTACACTTATTTTTAAAAAACTGATCACATTTACGTAAGTATTCAGACCCTATACTCAGTACTTTGTAGAAGCACCTCTGGCAGCGATTACAGCCTTATTGGGTATGACTCTACAAGCTTGGCACACCTGTATTTTGGGAGTTTCTCCCATTCTTCTCTGCAGATCCTCTCAAGCTCTGTCAGATTGGATGGGGAGTGTCGCTGCATAGCTATTTTCAGGTTTATCCAGAGACGTTAGATCGGGTTCAAGTAGATCGGGTTCAAGTTGGCTGTGTGCGTAGGGTCATTGTACTGTTGGAAGGTGAACCTTTGCCCCAGTCTGAGGTCCTGAGTGCTCTGGTGCTCTGTTTTTCAGCGGCAGAGACTGGGAGACTAGTCAGGATCAAGGGAAAGATGAACGGAGTGAAGTACAGAGAGATCCTTGATAAAAACCTGCTCCAGAGCGCTCAGGACCTCAGACTGGGGCGAATGTTCACCTTCCAACAGGACAACGACCCTAAGCACACAGACAACACAGCAGTGGCTTCGGGTCAAGTTTCTGAATGTCCTTGAGTGGCCCAGCCAGACTAGAAACTGATGGAAAATCTCTGGAGAAACTTGAAAATAACTGTGCATGCTGGATGGATGCTCCCCATCCAATCTGGCAGAGCTTGAGAGGATCTGCAGAGAAGACTGGGAGACACTCCCCAAATACAGGTGTGCCAGGCTTGTAGCGTCATACCCAAGAAGACATGAGGCTGTAATCGATGCCAAAGGTGCTTCAACAAAGTACTGAGAAAAAGGGTCTGAATACTTATGTAAATTTGTTATTTCAGTTTTCTATTTTTAATAAATTAGCAAAAATGTCTAAACCTGTTTTTTGCTTTGTCATTATGGGGTTTTGTGTGTAGATTGAGGGGGAAAAGCTATTTAATCAATTTTAGATAAGAATCAAGGGCTGAATACTTCCGAATGCACTGTATGTAAAAGCATAATTGAGAAATAATTGATCAAAGTTTGCATATTTATGACATTTTGGCTTTCTCCTTTAAGACTACATAATGTTTCATCGGTAGGTGCTACAAAGCAAACATTAGTGTCATATGAAGCCTTACCGCTTGTTCTGTAGTATTTTGATCCCCCCCCCAAAAAAAATATATTTCTGAAATATATCAAAATATAAACATGAATATTGGAAATATACAAATTTAGATTTGGCCATTTTTTTTTTGTATATATTGTAGAACATAATATACTCAACGGGCATATTAGTTCCAGAGTGGCATAAAGTTATGGCCCATTTTATACAGAGAAATTGGCGTAGTAGGCAATCACAGACCTCCTTTTACTTATGTATTGCACTCCCTGCAAATCACCAGCAGAGAGCGACCCTTTTGAATCCATTTTCACGTTCAATCTGTTAAGGTTTACAAATCGGATAAAAGTAGCAGACATCCCACTCTGGAACTTTGATATGCCCGTGGAGTAAACTATGTTCAATAATATGTATAAACATTTGCCAAACCAACAATGGTATACAGTATTTTCAATATTCATTTTTGAATACTGTATAAACATGTATGTATTTCTTTATTGAAATCAAAATACTAGTCATATTACATATCAAGAGCTTCATATGACAATTTTTTTTTGCTTTGAAGAACCTAGAGATTAAACATTAGGGAGTCATATTGGAGTCCTGGGCAAGGCCAAAATGTCACTTTGAATGTATTTTAAGTGTTTGACTCTATACACTGAGTATACCAAACATTAGGAACACCTTCAGAACAGCCTCAATTCATTGGGGCATGGACTCTACAAGGGCCAACATCCCTGTGGAACACTTGACACCATGTTGACCCCAATGCTTCCCACAGTTGTCAAGTTGGCTGGATGTCTTTTGGGTGGTGAACCATTCTTGATAAACACAGGAAACTGTTGAGTGTGAAAAACCCAGCAGCGTTGCAGTTCTTGACACTCAAACCGGTGCGCCTGGAACCTACTACCATACCCCTTTCAAAGGCACTTAACTTTTGTCTTGCCCATTCAACCTGTGATTGGCACACATACACAATGTCTCGATCTATCTCCTTCTCTTCGTCTACACTGATTGAAGTGGATTTAACAAGTGACATCAATAAGGGATCATAGCTTTCACCTGGTCAGTCTGTCATGGAAAGGGCAGGTGTTCCTAATGTTTTGTACACTCAGTCTATATTGATGTTATATATGTAACTATACCATGTTCAGATTTTTAAAACTATTTGTTATTCAAGAACAGTCAAGATAATGATGAGCCAACTCAAGAGCACACATCCTATACATGCAAAAAATAACTTAACAATCTGTACTGTTTCCTTCTCAGCCCTATTAATTGTGCATGTCTTCCTTTCTATACCTGTCTTTCAAATATCCGGCTGTGGCCAACCATATGGAACATGTTTTCCTAAAATGCGTGACTAATTATTATAATATGAAACAGGAGAACCAAAAGGAGAGCATAAGCCCATTGAGACGATGTTACTCACGGTTGGGTTCTGTATTGAGAGAAAGCCTAGTTCCTTGCCGTTCGCTGGAACAGGAGTCTTTGTTACCAGGGGCTTTGTGCATAAAGGAACTACAGTGGCCATGTACCCAGGTAATTCTCACCACTGATGATGATGACGACTGAGGCCGGGATTCAATCTGATCGCGCTTGTCGACAATGCACCATTTTAAAGGTCATTTCCAATTGAGCCCACATATGCTACGTGTTTTTCTCCTATTTCCCCGCACCCTTTCAGGGGTGTAACATTATGATGTTACTATTATTGAGATGGGTTTCAAATACATGATCTGTGTATGTGTGAACCTAGAAGCATACTCAGTCTGTCAGTATGAGCGACATAGCGGCTAATTGTAGGGGAGAGTGGGGTAAATTGAGTATCATTTTTTTTTTTTTTACATTCAGCATCACTACATCAAGGGAGATGTATAGCATTCTTTCCAACATATATCTACATATATTTCAAGATGTTGTGTATCCTTGGAAATAATCAGAATTCATATTAACGTGACAGTTTTGAAAACAGATTGTCCAAAAAAAAGTGTTCTCTTGGCGCAATTTACCCGGGTATGGGGTAAGTTGAACCACCGGACAGGCTCAGTTAACCCACCTACACATTTCTGTACTGAAAGAAATATTACCACTACCTTTTTAAAGCCATGTCCAGCTTTATTACTCAATCACAATCGCTTTTTTTATATTTTATTCATTTTAAGCATCTTTTGACACGGGCTTAATGCCTAACAAACACTTTGTACTTTTTATCGCTGGGATATGAACTTCCTTACCACTTATTTTTTCCGTGTGGTTTCTTCCTCCACAGACTCCATGAAATGATGACCTCTTCCTCAATATTTGGTCAAATGATATATTTTGTTTATTGTTTCCTAGAAACAAGGTTGGGTTAACTTACCCCTTTGGCTCAACATACCCCACTCTCCTCTATAGCTAGCAAGCTATGTGTTCGTAGTAGAGGTCGACCGATTATGATTTTTAACGCCGATACCTATTATTGGAGGACCAAAAAAAGCCGATACCGATTTTTTTAATAAAAAAAATTGCGTATATATTTGTAATAATGACGTTTACAACAATACTGAATGAACACTTATTTTAACTTAATATAATACATCAATAAAATCAATTTAGTCTCAAATAAATAATGAAACATGTTCGATTTGGTTTAAATAATGCAAAAAGAAAGTGTTGGAGAAGAAAGTAGAAGTGCAATATGTGCCATGTAAAAAAGCTAATGTTTAAGTTCCTTGCTCAGAACATGAGAACATATGAAGGCCGGTGGTTCCTTTTAACATGAGTCATCAATATTCCCAGGTAAGAAATTTTAGGTTGCAGTTATTATATGACTATTTCTCTATATAATTTCTATTTCCTATACCTGTGACTATTGGATGTTCTTATAGGCACTATAGTATTGCCAGCCTAATCTCGGGAGTTGATAGGCTTGAAGTCATAAACAGCGCAATGCTTGAAGCACAGCGAAGAGCTGCTGGCAAATGCAGGAAAGTGCTGTTTGAATGAATGCTTATGAGCCTGCTGCTGCCTACCACCGCTCAGTCAGACTGCTCTATCAAATCATAGACTTAATTATAATATAATAATACACAAATACGAGCCTTAGGTCATTAATATGGTCAAATCCGGAAACTATCATTTCGAAAACAAAACGTTTATACTTTGTGAAATACGGAACTGTTCCATATTTTATCTAACGGGTGGCATCCCTAAGTCTAAATATTGCTGTTACATTGCACAACCTTTAATGTTATGTCATAATTATGTACAATTCTGGCAAATTAATAACGGTCTTTGTTAGGAAGAAATGTTCTTAACACAGTTTGCAACGAGCCAGGCAGCCCAAACTGCTGCATACACCCTGACTCTGCTTGCACAGAACGCAAGAGAAGTGACACAATTTCCGTAGTTAAAATAAATTCATGTTGGCAGGCAATATTAACTAAATATGCAGGTTTAAAATATACTTTTGTATTTATTTTAAGAAGGGCATTGATGGTTATGTACAAATCGGTGCAATGTCAGTCCTTTTTTTCAGAGAATGTCCTTGTTAGATCATCACCCGTTTGGTGAAGTAGTTTGTGTTTTGATGATAAATTAACAGGCACCGCATCAATTATATACAACGCAGGACACGCTAGATAAGCTAGTAATATCATCAACCATGTGTAGTTAACTAGTGATTATGTTAAGATTGATTGTTTTTTATCAGATATGTTTAATGCTAGCTAGCAACTTACCTTGGCTCCTTGCTGCACTCACGTAACAGGTAGTCAGCCTGCCATGCAGTCTCCTCGTGGAGTGCAATGTAATCGGCCATGATCGGTGTCCAAAAATGACGATTACCGATTGTTATGAAAACTTAAAATCTGCCCTAATTAATCGGCCATTCCGATTAATCGGTCGACCTAGTTCGTAGATCAACTGAGGTGAATGAAGCTACAGAAGCCAAGGTGATAATGGCTGGTGTCATTTTTGCTTTATTTTAGTTTTTCAATTGCATAGAAATGCAATAAATGAGCTTCAACTTTCAAAAATGTATTGGAATACCATTTGGATCAAGTTCAGCTTTCCCCAACTTAGATCCCGCCCTGTTCATGCTCCCTCACCGATGCTTGCCTCACCTGACGGTCCTCCACCACCTTGCTTGTCTTTCATTGAAAATGCATGGCTTCCGTTGTTTCATCGTCCCCAGTGGAAATCCACTGTTATCATGAATGTGATCTCTACGAATACGGGAATATTGCCTTTTAAAAGCTGCATTGTCGACAGCCTGTGATCGTATTGAATTCCAGTGGAGTGATACTGATGGTTTGTGAGGACTGATGGTTTGTTGACAATTGTAGCATTTTAGCTAAGCCAACCCAGCTACGGACAGAAGTGACATTTACGTAGCAGGTTATGAGAATTAATGTAACCGGTTAGGAAAATGTATGTAGCAACTGGGATTATATGTAGAAGCCAGACAACAGTTTAAATTAAGCATTACAAGTCGATAGATCAATATATCCCCAAGCAACCAGGAGAAAGTGAGTTATCAGTGGTTTGCAGTTGTGCATAAATCTAAGTAAAGCGACAAACTCGAACCCAACAAGCAATGGCTTCCCTTAAAGGAAAAGACAAAGAACAACTTGGAGATGCAAATGAGAGCAACGAACAGCTGAAGGATATCCAGGAAAACATAGCTAAACATTACCACAACAAACTGTTACAATCTGTTAAAAAAGTAGATTTCCTCAAAAGGAAAGTAGAGTCTATCGTGTCAGATATGTATATACAGGGCTGGCGCGTGGATGAACAAGACAACAAAATTGGCCTTCTGGAAACAAAGGTGCAAACTTTAAAAGTTTAACTGAATTAGCTAGAAAACGGAGACAAAATAATGAGAATATCGTCCCTAATGGAAGATGAGGAAAAAGGGGACCTTTCCAGCTACGTGATCAAGCTGATATCGGAGGAGCTAGGCGTGGATTTATCACCGGAGCATCTGGTGCGATGCCATCGGATCGGCGTGAAGCAGAAGAACGCTAAATACCCTTACGATCAGACATTGACTGGAAGAGAAAGGAATCAAGTCTCAACTCCAAATCCCGGCAGTGGTTGGTGGTGGTTATTTGTGAGAATAGAGAGGGGCTATATCCGGGGGATTGTGATAGAGTGACTGGGATCAGATACTTCTCTCGGAGGACCCACCCTAAGTAGACCCCCCCCCCCCCCCCCCCCCCCACCAGCAACTATACTTTAATGACATTTATTAGGTAATACAAACTAACCACAGTACTTAAGTGGCAGTATTTCTTCAAATGTATGTATCCACATTTTTTTTTTTTTTTTTGGTACGTTAGGAGAGGAAAAAAGCCCTAAAAAGGCATAGCACCTCTAGTAATTTGCAATATGTTTTTTGTTAAGTCTGCTCAGTCCATATATGCCTTCGGAAAGTATTCAGACCCCTTGACTTTTTACACATTTTGTTACATTACAGCCTTATTCTAAAATAGATTTTTTTAAATTATATTTTTGAGTCTTCTTGGGTATTATGCTATAAGCTTGGCACACCATATATTTGAGGAGTTTCTTCCATTATTCTCTGCAGATCCTCTCAAGCTCTGTCAGGCTGGATGGGGAGTGCACAGCTATTGTTTGCACAGCTATTTTCAGCTCGGTCTCTCAGAGATGTCCGATCAGGTTCAAGTCCAGGCTCTGGCTGGGCAACTCAAGGACATTCAAAGATCTGTCCCGAAGCCACTCCTGTGTTGTCTTGCTGTGTGCTTAGGGTCGTTGTCCTTTTGTAAGGTGAACCTTCGCCCCAGTCTGAGGTCCTGAGCGCTCTGGAGCAGGTTTTCATCAAGGATCTGTCTGTACTTTGCTCCGTTCATATTTGCCTCAATCCTGACTAGTCTCCCAGTCCCTGCCGCTGAAAAACTTCCCTGCCACCACCATGCTTCACCGTAGGATGGTGCCAGGTTTCCTCCAGATATGACTTAAAATGGGTCCTCAGATCCTCAAACGGTTCTACAGCGGCACCATTCAAGAGCATCCTGACTGGTTGCATCACTGCCTGGTATGGCAACTGCTCAGCCTCCGACCGCAAGGCACTACAGAGGGTAGTGCGAACAGCCCAGTACATCACTGGGGCCAAGCTTCCTGCCATCCAGAACCTCTATACCATGCGGTGTCAGAGGAAGCCCCTAAACATTTCAGACTCCAGCCACCCTAGTCATAGACTGTTCTCTCTACTACCACATGGCAAGCGGTACCGGAGCACCAAGTCTAGGTCCAAGAGGCTTCTAAACAGCTTCTACCCCCAAGCCATAAGACTCCTGAACATCTAGTCAAATGGCTACCCAGACTAACCGCATTGCGGCATTTCACTGTATGGTCTACTACACCTGTTGTATTCGGCTCATGTGACTAATAAAATGTGGTTTAATGTGACGCATGGCATTCAGGCCAAAGAGTTCAATCTTGGTTTAATCAGACCAGAGAACATTGTTTATCATGGTCTGAGAGTCTTTAGGTGCCTTTTGGCAAACTCCAAGCGCGCTGTCTGAGGAGTGGCTTTTGTCTGGCCACTCTACCATAAAGGCCTGATTGGTGGAGTGCTGCAGAGATGGTTGTCCTTCTGGAAGGTTCTCCCATCTCCACAGAGTGACAGAGCTCTAGAGTTAGAGAGACCATCGGGTTCTTGGTCACCTCCCTGACCAAGGCCCTTCTCCCCCGATTGCTCAGTTTGGCCGGGCGGCCAGCTCTAGGAAGAGTCTTGGTGGTTCCAAACATCTTCCATTTATGAATGATGAAGGCCACTGTGTTCTTGGGAACCTTCAATGTAGCAGACATTTTTTGGTACCCTTCCCCAGATCTGTGCCTCGACACAATCCTGTCTTGAAGCTCTACGGACAATTCCTTCAACCTCATGGCTTGGTTTTTGCTCTGACATACACTGTCAACTGTTGAACTTTTTTTATATACATTTAGCAACCGTTAGGAGAATGAACAGAGTGCATCTTCCGGACCCAAAATGTATTAAATACATAAATGAACAAATTACATTTTATAATTACAAATGTAGACAGAGGTCAGAAAAAACAACCCCCAATATAATGTGGGATGCCTTTAAGGCGTACATTAGGGGGATGATGATGATCTCAAGGCTTTTACTTGTGACATAGTTAAATGAACTAAAGAGGAACAATGGGTACATATTTAAGATGTGCATGCTCATCCCCAGAATTGTTTTACGTGTCTATTTTCAAAGTAGTATTAAGCTAAGAACATTAATGACTTCATAGTTTATAACAATGTGGAGGAAAATGATACTTTTACAAGAACCAATATCATTCCCTAAAAACACAGCCTTATGGAACAATCCTTGCATAGCTTTTCAGAATTCAGATGTTTTATTATTATTTTATTTCATTATTGGTCCACATGAAAAACTAAATGCATAGAAACCATAAATTACTTGGTAACAGGAAATACATTGATTTCCATTACGGAATTAAAAAGCAATTTTGTCTGACCAATGTAGATGGTTTCAAATATATGCAACTTAAGTTACATTACACAATTAAATTTGAAATCTTTTGGACATCAGCGCAACCTTGAGGGAATCTTATTTGAGCCAGAAAAGGACGTTCATAAGATATACAAAACCTTGCAGAGAGTATATCCAACTGACAATCGTTTTGAACCAAGACTGATGTTGGTACGAGATGGAGGGAAAGTTGGAGCATAAATAACGACATTACAGTTAACTAAAATGTCCGCTTAATCTGGTGTAAACTAATGTATAGAATTTATTATACAAGAAACAAAATTCACAAATTCTACAGCACAACTGCAGAGTTATGTCTTAAGTGTAAAATGAATAATGACTCAATAAACCATGCTTTCTGGGAATCCTAAAAAGTCTAGAAGTTGTGGGCGGAGCTAGAAAGTTGCCTGTCAGAAGTATTACAATGTAAACTTACTTTTAATCTGTGTCATATTTCAAGACGTGGCATATGTCCCAATGAGCTGGACAATTCTCTTATCACTCATGCTGGAAAAAACACATACTAAAAACTTGGAAATCAATCAATCCGCCATCATTAACACAATGGAAAAATCGAATGATTTATTGAAATAGCATGGGCGACCGAGGAAAAACAAATTGGCACAATTTAAGACCAAGTGGCAAGCAATAATGCAGGCACTAGGGATGGGGCTGTGAGCATATGGGTCTGGGCAGATGAGATGTAGTCGTTGGTTGTTTGTATCTGGAGTGAAAAAAAACTGGGTTAGGCTTAGCTAAAATGCCAGTTGTCCACAACAGTTATCCCCAACACGACAACTAGATGGAGCTGTACTGATAACCACAACCGTACAAACCATCAGTCCCGACAAACCATAATTTATCATAACACCAACCTAAGAAGAGGGATACGTATTTATACTCATGTATCTCTTTAGTATAAGCAAGAACATAGATTAAAAAGTACCCCTTTTTAATACATAGCATAGCTATTTTGAAAGTAATTAAGGAAATGCATATCACTTGGACAAGTGTTGTGATTTACCGTTGTGTGAATGAGTGACTAATTTCTGTGTTATCCATGCAGGTACCATCTATCAGGCATATGAGCCCATTCTCTTCCAGTCCATTCGGAACCCTTTTGTATTCAGATGCATAGATCATGTTTTGATTGACGGCAATGACAAAGGCATCTCTAAAATAGTGTACAGGTGAGAAATGTGGCATAGAAAAATGGGTAACACTTTACTTGACACCCAGTGTCGTGACACGGTTATAACCATTGCATAATATCATAACAGGTGACATAACCTGTCATATGATCATAACACTGTCATGAACATATATTGCGTTATTTTATGGCTGGTTATGACACCTCCATAAATGTCAAAACCCACGTTTTGTTTCAAATAGTTTTTTTCACTGCCAAGAAAATTCCTTTCATTTGAAAGTGTCAGGACCCGGTGCGAGAAACAGTCACTAATAATCGTCAGAACCCAGAAGATGAGGCAGACACAGCAGTACTAGAGATGGTGGTTTAATTAAAGAACAAAATCTTCAGGCAAAGAAACTAAATCCACAATGTCCAAAAATAAAGCCAAGAGGCACAAAATGGAAATCCTCCAAAATACAAAAGAAACTCCACAAAGTGGTAAAAAACAGCAGGGAAAAACAAACCTCAAAAGACTACTCAAATAATACACAAAAACTAAACCAGAGAACCTCTGGAAAATCCAACAAGAGAAATATCTGTATAAAACAAGGCTTGGGCTGGGGCTGGGTGCTAACTTACAAACACTGAGCAAYGAACTGAGGAACACACAGGGTTTAAATACTAACAAYGGAATGACCTACAGGTGCAAACAATAATTAGAGCAAGAAAAACWAAAGGTACAAAAAAGGTGCAATGGGGACATCTAGTGACCAAAACCCGAACAGTCTTGGCCAAAACCTGACAGAATCCCCCTCCTAGGAACGGCTCCTGACGTTCCTACCAGCCTTCTCAGGGTGGAGGGCCCTGAACTGACGAATGAGGTCAGGGTCCAGTATGTCCTTGGCAGGAACCCAGGAGCGCTCCTCGGGACCGTAGCCTTCCCAGTCCACCAGATACTGCCAGGACCGCTCCACCCGGCGGGAGTCCAGTATCCGGTGGACGGTATAAGCCGACTGGCCTCCGATGACGCGGGGCGGAGGGGGAGGTCTGCCTGCCGGGATAAGGGGAGAAAAAACAACAGGTTTTAATAAAGAAATGTGAAATGTGGGATTGATCTTAAGGGATCTGGGTAAGTGCAGGCGAAAAGTAACGGGATTGACTCTCCTGGCAATCTTAAAGGGACCGATGAATCTCTGGGACAGCTTGCGAGACTCCACCCGTAGCGGTAAGTTTTTTGTTGAGAGCCATACTCTCTGGCCGGGGTACAGGGTAGGACCGGGACGGCGACGTCTGTTGGCTTGTCGTTGGTACTGCTGTGAGGAACGCAGAAGATTAAGACGGGCCTTCTTCCACGTAAGCCGACAGCGTCTGATGAACCTCGAGGCTGGAAGGCACTCTGAGCTTTCGGCCTGCCTGGTCCGGGAACAATAGAGGAGCATAGCCAACATGACACTCGTGGGGGATATACCAGTGGAGGAGGAGGCACAAGGTGTTGTGCGCGTATCGGCCCAAACAATGAAGGACTGACATGTGGACGGGTTGTTGGAAACATGCATCTGAGGGTGGTTTCCAGCTCCTGATTCATCCTCTCAGTTTGGCCATTGGACTCCGGATGGTACCCTGAAAGATAACTGGCCGTGGCCCTATGAGTGTGGCAGAAGGCCTTCCAAAACTTGAGGGCGACTGGGGACTCTCTGTCGGAAACCATATCTTGCGGAATCCCAAAGACTCGGACACATGGTTAATCATCACTCAGCTGTTTCCTTGGCAGAAGTAATTTGGTCAAGGGAACAAACCTGGCCGCCTTAGAAAACCTGTCGTAGATGACTAGGATCGTAGTATTACCATGGGACGGAGGAAGACCAGATAATAAAGTCCAACGAGATATGGGACCAGGGTCGGTGGGGAATAGATAGAGGGTGAAGGAGTCCTTGAGGGCGAGGTGAGAAGATTTGCCCTGGCAGCAACGGAACAGGCCTTTGAGAAGGTGGCAACGTCTTCTTTTATGGTGGGCCACCAGAACTTACGCTGGATGAACTCCAAGGTGCGACCTACGCCCGGGTGACGGTGAGGCGAGGAGTGCCCACAGAGGACTTGGGACCTTGCTGCTTGGAACAAACAACGATTAGCAGGACCTCTCCAGGGCCCGGTTCGATGGCTTGGCTTGTTTCACGGAATCCTCCACTTGCACGAGATCGGAGCCATGATCTTAGCGCCGGAAGGACAGTCATGTCAGTATCTTCTCGAATGGCAGGAGAGTAGATTCGTGACAAGGCGTCCGGTTTGAGATTCTTCGACCCGGGTCTATAGGTGAGGATAAACTGAAATCGGCTGAAGAAAAGAGACCATCGGAGCTTGTCTGGAGTTCAACGCGTTCGCTGCTGGATATACTCCAGTTATTGTGGTCCGTAAGCACTTGAAACGGTTGAGAAGCCCCCGAGCCAGTGTCTCCATTCTTCAATGCATTTTAACCGCTAGGAGTTCACGATCCCCAGAATCGTAATTCTCTCGGCGGGGTAAGCCGGTGAGAGAAGAAGGCGCAAGGATGAAGCTTCTTGTTTCACCTCTGAGACAGGACAGCGTCCAACCCCAACCTCTGATGCGTCTACCTCCACACAAAAGGTTCATCGCCGTTGGTAGTGTCAGGATGGGAGCAGAGAGGATGCGCTGCTTGAGTCCTTGGAAGGCCGTCTCAGCTTCTCTTCCACAGAAACTTGTGTTGCCACCTTGGTTACAGCTGAGAGAGGGGCTGCCACCAAGCTGAAGTTCTTGATGAACTTGCGGTAAAAGTTGGTGAAGCCCAGGAAACGCTGAACTTCCTTAACGGACTTGGGGGTGGGCCAATCGGCTACCGGCCCTACCTTCTTGGGGTCCATCTGGACTCGACCGGGTTCCACTATAAATCCAAGGAATTGTACTCGAGAGGAATGGAATTCACACTTTTCCGGCTTAACGTACAAATGGCTGTCTAGAGGCGTTTGAGCACTTGTCTGACATGCTTAGTGTGTTCTTGAAGGGAGCTCGAAAAGATGAGGATGTCATCCAAGTAAACAACACGAAGATGTTAAGCATATCCCTAAGCACATCGTTTATGAGCGGCTTGGAACACACAGCCGGGGCGTTGGTCAGGCCGAGGGCATCACCGAGTATTCGTAGTGACCAGTGGTGTGTTGAAGCGGTCTTTCACTCGTCCGGGTTTGATCGGCACAAGATGGTATGCGTTCGGCAGGTCAAGCTTAGTGAAGACAACTGCTTCCTGGAGCAGCTCAAAGGCTGTGGCCATAAGGGGTAGCGGGTAGCGGTTACGGACGGTTATGGCATTGAGTCCCGGTAGTTAATAAATGCAAGGTCGTAATCCACCGTCGTTTCTTGGCAAAGAAAACTGCTGCCCGCCGGCGAGGTAGATGGACGCATGAGGCCTGCTGCCAGAGCGTCCTTGATGTGAGGTATCCATAGCAGCTCGTTCGGGAGGAGAAAGGAAAAGATCCGACCTGGGAGGGCAGGTCCCCGGAACAGGTCGATGGTGCAATCGTAAGGTCTATGGGTGGTAGTTTGGTGGCCTCTGTTTGCTAAATACAGTTTGAGGTCATGGTAAACTCGGGAATCGGGACGGGGTCGATGGATTCTAGAGACTCGGAAGGGGAACTCTGGGAACTCGGGAAGCTACAAGTGGCTTGGCACGTAGGACCCATTGCTTGATAGTGCCACAGACCAGTCGATGTGAGGGTTATGGCTGTGAAGCAGGGATAACCAAGGACGAGAGGGAACTCGGAACAGGAGATCAGATGAAAGTTCATCACTTCCTGTTGTTGGGAAACTGAAAGTCGCAAGGGGTAGTGGCACGAGTGACAAGTCCAGATCCCAAAGGGCTTCTATCAACGTAGTAACCCTTATGGGGTCACTTAGAGGTTCAGAAGGAACGCCATTCTCCTTGCGCCAGACCCATCCCATGAGTTACCTGCGGCTCCAGAGTCTACAAGGCTTGAAGAGAAAACTCGTGGTCGTCCAGGAAAGGGTAACTGGAATGAGCAGGCGGGAGTTGGATGGATGGGAGGAGGTTATTGTTTCCCGTTCAAGTCCTCCAGGCCTGCAGGGGAGAGTGGGTTTCCCTGGAGCCCGGGACACGTGGAGCGGAAATGGCCGGTTTGCCGCAATATAGACAGCATCGCTCCCTCATCCGGCGGGGTCTCTCTCAGCCTGGGAGATGCGTCCAACCTGCATGGGTTCTGGTGGAGCCAGCGAGGATAAAGGTGGAGACTCGGAGCTGGAACCGATGGGAGCTGGGTGAGCGGTCTACGGTTGAGTTCTCTCTCTCTCAGACGCTGGTCTATGCGTGAAGCCAACTTGATAAGGACTCGAGGTTGTCGGGTGGTTCCGAGTGGCCAGTTCATCTTGGATGGTGTCAGAAAGACCCTTCAAAAAACACACTGTGAGCGCCTCGTCGTTCCAGCCTTGCAGCTGCACAGTGCGGAACTGGATGGCATAGTCCGTCACGCTGCGCGCGACCTTGGCGGAGAGTCAGGAGCTGTTGGCTGAGTCAGGGCCGTTGGTAGGACCTTGAAACCTCCTTGAATTCTTCAGCAAAGGTAGAGTAGCTGGCACAGCAGGGACTTTGGGCATCCCACACAGCAGTAGCCAGGCTAGGGCTTTTTCCGACAGCAGGGTGATGATATATGCTATCTGGACCGGTCGGTGGGAACGACGATGGTTGCAGCTCAAAGGAGAGAGAACATTGGGTGAAAACCCTTACAAACACTCGGATCCTGAGACGTTGGGGAGCGGCAGAGAGGTTCAGCCAGGGGGTTAACTGCCGGGGCACTTGAATCGGATGAACTGGAGCAGAAGCGGTTGCCGGGGAAAGTCGATCCGAAATCTGCTTTATGAAGTCAGCATCTCTGACAGAAGTTGAGAATGTCTAGCATTAAGGCCTCTTGCTGAACCAGAGCAGCTTCGTGGCGTTGGACAGTCCCCTCGTGGTGGGACAGCATGGAAAAAATCCTGGGTCTGGCTGCTCTGGGTTCATTATAATGGCTCAGTGTTTCTGTCAGGACCGGTGCGAGAAACAGTCACTAATAATCGTCAGAACCCAGAAGATGAGGCAGACACAGCAGTACTAGAGATGGTGGTTTAATTAAAGAACAAAATCTTCAGGCAAAGAACTAATCCACAATGTCCAAAAATAAAGCCAAGAGGCACAAAATGGAAATCCTCCAAAAAATAAAACTCACACAAAGTGGTAAAACAGCAGGGAAAAACAAAACTCAGGCTACTCAAATAATACACAAGAACTAAACCAGAGAACCTCTGGAAAATCCAACAAGAGAAATATCTGTATAAAACAAGGCTGGGGCTGGGTGCTAACTTGCAAACACTGAGCAAAGAACTGAGGAACACACAGGGTTTAAATACTAACAAGGGAATGACCTACAGGTGCAAACAATAATTAGAGCAAGAAAAACAAGGTACAAAAAAGGTGCAATGGGGACATCTAGTGACCAAAACCCGAACAGTCTTGGCCAAAACCTGACAAAGTTTGTTTCTTTAATCCTTTGTTGTTGTAATTCATTCTCTAGTCGTGTTTTTTTCAACATATACATTTTTTTTGTTATTTTAACTTTATGACACTGTCAAGAAGTGTTATGACCATCCTGTGTCACTTTACTTGGTCCAAGAAAATACACTTTATGACACTGTCAAGAAGCATTGTGACCATCATAATCATACATACCCTCTTTTTGACTGATATAAGGGTATCTTGTCCTGCTCCTGCATTCATCCCAGTCATCAGCAACTGAGCATTGGGGTAGGTGCATGTCTGACATCAATGTGTCTGCAATTACAATGATAATTTAATATGGTCAATAAAATAAAATCTATTACAAACATACTGTTGACATGTAGCATATGGTGTAATGGAATGTTTTGCCTTGTGTGGTGGGTTTTGACACTCTTATGTAGGTGTCATAACCAGCCATAAAATAACGCAATATATGTCACAACAGGTCTAAATATGTCATGAAAGGGTTATGACCATGTGATGTCAACTGGTATGACATGGTTATGACCGTGTTATGATGCTTGGTGTCAACTAAAGTGTTACTGAAAAATGTCCTAGGGCTTGATGACTGTCCTACGACAATTTTTCACATGTAGATGGACAGCATTCATATTTAAAAGTATTGATGTTTTCCAGGTCGTGCAGTGGAAGAGACCGCCTTGGTCCTTTCGGGTTGAGTGACATCACTTGGTTGACAGCCAATACAGAAAACCCGCTAGCAGTGGGTCAATATGTGAACAACTGCTCAAATGGTACCATCACATCTCTGCTCACCCATAGGAGAAATGGGGCTAGCTATAATTAGATTTAAATATTTCTATACAGATATGCTTCTATATTCTATATCATGAAGACTATTTATTTTACATAATTACTGTCTGTCTGCAATGTTGCGAATGCTGTGGTCACAGCATATCTAAATATTCCTTTTCCTCTTTTTTGTGTGTGGAATTATACTCTTGTCTTTCAGAGAGGGCTGCAAATGTGTGCTATCAGGAGTATGATGTGCCTGAAGCATTTCCTCTAGAACTTCGCCAGTACCTTCCCAATGTGAACTACAGACATGATACGCAAAGGCAAGAATTTAAAGGATGCTTGAAATAATGTTGGTCCCTACTTCCTACAGTATTTTTTGTTGTTGATTGTGTTACTGTTGACTGCGCCCATTGCAATCTCAAAAGTTCATTTATTAATTCAGCAGCTGTGTGGATTGATTCACTCATAAGTAATTTAGAGCAATTAGCAGCAAGTGTAGGCCAGAGCTATTAATATGGATACGGCTCTGGTCTAGGCTACTGGGGTGTTTATAACTGTTTTATACCAGGGATACTAAACCTAGTGTTTCTGTTTGTTTTCACAGATATAAATGTATTAATACAAATGTTAATGACTTTCTGTTTTGGCTCCATTTCCAAACAGCAGCTTTTGCTGTTGTTGACTAGTGAGTAGTCTTCTGAGCCAGCCTGTCTTGAACTGGCTTAGTCTCGATGTGGCATGTGGCGACGCTTTCCATTGCCTGTCCAGCATAGCCACACCTTATTACATAGAAGACAACCTAAATGTCCCTTGTCTGTCAAGAAGGTTTAATACAATTGTTTGAACTTACTCTGCCGATTGTCCGTGGGGTTATTATTCGGGTTGAAATTTGAGACAAAATATCCACAGGAAATTATTATTAAACCAACTTCAAAACGCAGGTCTCTGTGTGGCAATCAAGATTTTTTTTGCTCATCCCCCTAAGGCATGTGTACAAGACTGAAGAACATGCATGCAATGCATGCTAACCAGTCTTGCTCGTGTTTACATGGTTGTGCTTATGTGCCAGGTTATAGAAATCTCGATGTTGTGGCCTGTGTGTTCCAGCCGCTGACCCACATGTATGCCAGAGTAAGCATGGGTTCGAATCTGACCCACTGCAGTTTGACTCCCCGATCTCCCCTGTTTCTCCAACACTTTACTATCTCTTTAATGAATCAAAACAATTATGCAAGGAGTGGGACTGCCCCACTCCTTAAAAATAACTTTTTAAGGAATGTTATGTCAAAATGTAGATTTCCTCCAAAATAGAAATACTCAAATGTAATTAATTTTCATGAGATGGCCATGAACAATAACTAGTAATGCTGCATATATCTATACAAGTCTAACAAGTCTAACTCACCTATCTGGGAAAAGTAGTTGGAAATTCCCAAGGTGTACTCAAGTCTATACAACAAATATATATATTTTTTTTTAAATCCTATTCAACAAAAGTGGGGGAATAGGGCTTGCAATGACTGAAATGTTTTTTTAAATATAGTAACAAACAAGTTATAAACAACTTTAAGATTTCACCTTTATAACTGTAAAATATATATGATCATATTTAGTGACAGTACAAATTTTCATATAAATGATGAGCATTTTCTGCCAAGCCCCTCTGAGTGACGCAAAGACTCCATTTGTATGTCTGCAGTGATTTTACGTCCCTCATTGACCAAGAGAAAGTGGTCGTGTTTCAATTCTACTAAATGATTTAGTATTTTTTCATGTTGAGTTCTAAATCCGGCTGAGAATATCACAGCGAGATGAAAGTACAATTGCTGAAATCGCTAGACTTTCCCCTTTTTAATATGCCATCTCTTAGGCTGGGCTCTGTCTCTCAGAGGGAGGGGAGAACAGACAGGTGGGGTGCTTTCTGGCATTATAAGGCACTGAACCCTGCGACATTCATTGTACACAAATGAGCGCATTGTACACAAATGTCGGCAGAACCGCTTCAATTCCCTTAAATAGAGGACTTAACATCTAAGCGGTTAAAAAATTATAATAATCTCAACGTCCAATAAATAATACTTGGATATTTTGTCTCAAATTTCAAACCATTAACAATCAACACCACAGACAATCGGCAGAGTAAATTCAAATGTGATTTGGGACGTTTTAAATGTTCTTATATGTAATAATGCGTGGCTACACTGGACAGGCAATGGAAAGCATCGTTATGGAGTCAAATCCGGGTCAAAAGTTGAAGGGGTGCGAGATGAAACCTCATTGCGTGTGCAAACAGAAGAAATGTGGTCGAGCGAGCAGAGGACGGGTCCCGCGAGTCCACAGGCCAGCCGAGAGCACAAATTAAACTTGAGAGCTTGCAAGTGTGACTTTGAGCGAGCAGGACATCATAGCCACAGATTAAAAATGTCCTAAACAATAAATATAGAACTGTAATCAAAGAAATGTGATTCAAATGTGTAACAAATACATTTTAAATCATGAAATTGTCCACCAGCAATAGTCACTTGTCATGGTCAAGTTTTCGCTCTCAATTTCTCAAGTTGCTCGCTTTTAAGTCTTGGCACATTGGGTTTGGTTCTATATTGTGGCGCCCTGCCCTATAGTGGGCTTTGCTCCTAGTGGTTTACCCCACTGCCTAGGCAGCCAATAGCCTGACAAAATAATTATGCATGTGCTCCAGCCAATTGGAGTACAGCTCTCCCTTTATATAGGAGCGCGCCCCTACAGTCTTCCTATTTTCTTCAGCGAGACTGAAGATTAGTCTGAAGACTTGCATGGCAAGACAAGTCTCAAGATGATCCTGCCGCCGTTGATCCAGGGGGGTTATGCCATTCAATTTCGCTGCCCCTCCACCCTTTACAGGGGTCGTGTAAATGGTGATGGCGTCACCCGAGAAGGTTACAGCTCTGAACAAGGAAATTGCAGAGCTTCTGGTGAAGGAAGCGCTAACAGTAGTTCCCCCAGAGCAGAGAAACAGCGGGCTTTACTCTTACCTATTTTCTCATGCCAAAGATGAGGCAGATTCTGAATATGCGGGTTTTAAAGAAGTCCGTACCCAAACGACCTTTCCGCATGCTCACAACGAGGCACCTTCTGGAGTGTATCCATCAGGGTGACTTTTTCCATGTTCCGGGGCTTCCGGAACAGGAAGTTTCTGTGCTTTGCTTTCCAAGGAGTGGCGTACGAGTACATGAGTGCCTTTTGGGTTCGCCCAAGCTCCTCGCACCTTTTCCAAATGTGTGGAGGCGGCAATAAAGCCGCTGCGTCGACAGTGTTCCTGCATAATTGTACGATCTGCTGGTTCTCACCCCGTCAGCAGAGCTGGCGATCGCACACACGACCCGACGGGTGACTCATCTCACCCGTCTGGGTCTTGCAGTGAATTGGGAAAAGAGCGCACCTTAGTGCTAGACGCGTTGTGTGAACCACCGTTTGAGCCTTTGGCCCAGATCTCTCTGAGAATGTTGTCTTCGAAGACGGCATCATTACTTTCCGATCTATGCGCTCTGTCAACGCGACCTGAATGTCTCGCCATCAATGGTGATCTGAGCAGGGCGGTGTTGTTTCCTAATCCGGTGGTCATGCCTGAGATTATTAAGAGCTCTTACATATCGCGGACCCTAGAGCTATAGGCCTTTTTTCCTCCTCTTCATGCTGGAGAGAGAGGAACATCTCCATCTGTGTCCTGTCCCCACCTTATGTGAAGGGCACAGCAATGGTTAGGTGTTTGTGTGCTATGGTGCTGGAGCGCTTGGTCGACCACTCTCAAATCAGCGGTTGTCTCATTGGCTCTGTGATGTCATTGCCTTGGCCTATGAGACTAAGGGGCACCCAGTGCCTTAGGACATTAGGGCTCACTCTACACGTCGAGGTGCGATGACTTCTGCCCAAAATGTTTAGGGGTGCAGGGGTCGAGGATATCTGCACTGCAGCATCGTGGTTGACACCTTCCCCTTTTATACATTTCTACCTGTTAGATAAGTCATCGGGCTGTTTCGTACAGTCTACTTTCGTACACTTTAGCTGCCTAGAGGACTTGAGGTGGTGGGTTGTTTTGGGCAGCCCCCCCACTGGACATGCATTACTTGATCTTTGGGATTTTTGGCTGGGTTTCTGTATATGCACTTTGTGACCTCTGCTGATGTAAAAAGGGCTTTATAAATACATGTGATTGATTGGCTGTCTTACATCCCTCATTCTCAACTCTGGACCTCGAAGCCAGTTCCACTGTTTGTTTTTTTTTATTCAATTTTTCCCCACTAACCAGGAACTGATTTATACCTGGGACACCAGGTAGATGCAATTTATTATCCGGTAGAACAGAAAACCAGCAGGCTCAGGACTTCGTAGTGTAAAAGCCGAATACCCCATGTCTACATGTTTAGTTCAATACATGATTCTCTTGCCCACCAGTCTTTTTATATTTTTATTTATTAAGGATCCCCATTAGCTGCTGCTAAGGCAGCAGCTACTCTTCCTGGTGTCCAGCAACATTAAGGCAGTTATACAATTAGAAATATTACATTTCATAACACTTTTCACAACACATTGTGAAAAAGTCTGTGCCCTCAGGCCACTACTCTACCAAATATCTACAATACAAAATCCATGTGTGCATGTGTATGCGTGTGAGTATCTGTGCCTGTCTCCGCTGTTCCATAGGTGTGTATTTTTTAAATTTTTTATAATAATATGATTCTACTGCTTGCATCAGTTACCTGATATGGACTAGAGTTCCATGTAGTCATGGCTCTATGTAGAACTGTGCACCTCCCATAGTCTGTTCTGGACTTGTGGATTGTGAAGAGACCTCTGGTGGAATGTCTTGTGGGGTATGCATGGGTGTCCGAGCTGTGTGCTCATAGTTTATATAGACAGCTTGGTGCATTCAGCATGTCAATACTTCTTAGAAAAACAAGTAGTTATGAAGTCAATATCTCCTCTACTTTGAGCCCTGAGAGATTAACATGCATTGTATTCATGTTAGCTCTCAATGTACATTTAAGGGCCAGCCGTCCTGCCCTGTTCTGAGCCAATTTGTGGCACCTGACCACACGACTGGACAGCAGTTCATAGGGTTGTTAAGGCAAAGCAGCACTTTATTATGGACAGACTTCTCCCCATCTTAGCTACTGTTGCATCAACATGTTTTGACCATGACAGTTTACAATCCAGGGTTACTCCAAGCAGTTTAGTCATCTCCACTTTCTCAATTTCCACATGATTTATTACAAGATTTAGTTGAGGTTTAGGGTTTAGTGAATGTTTTGTTCCAAATACAATGCTTTTAGTTTTTTAAATATTTAGGACCAAATTATTTCTTGCCACCCATTCTAAAACTGACTCAAGTGTTGCAGTAATTTCACTCGCTGTAGTAGCTTTACTCAAAGCCAGTGGCATGTCATTAGTAAAGATTTTTAAAAAGTAAGGGGCCTAGACAGCTGCCCTGGGGAATTCCTGATTATACCTGGATTATGTTGGAGAGGCTTCCATTAAAGAACACCCTCTGTGGTCTGTTAGACATACTGCCTGGTATGGCAACTGCTCTGCCTCCGACCGCAAGGCACTACTGAGGGTACTGCGTACGGCCCAGTACATCACCGGGGCCGAACTTCCTGCCATCCAGGACCTCTATACCAGGCAGTGTCAGAGGAAGGCCCTAAAAATTGTGAAAGACTCCAGCCATCTTAGTCATAGACTGTTTTCTCTGCTACCAACACGGCAAGCGGTACCGGAGCGCCAAGTCTAGGTCCAAGAGGCTTCTAAACAGCTTCTACCCCCAAGCCATAAGACTCCTGAACATCTAATCAAATGGCTATCCCAGACTATTTGCATTGGACCCCCCCCCCTTTACGCAGCTGCTACTCTCTGTTATCTATGCATAGTCACTTTAATAACTCTACCTACATGTACATATTACCTCGACTAACCGGTGCCCCCACACGTTGAATCTGTACCGGCACCCCTGCTGCTCTTCAATTATTTGTTACTTTTATTTCGTACTTTCCTTTAGGTATTTTTCTTAACTGCTTTCTTGGTTAAGGGCTTGTAAGCATTGCACTGTAAGGCATACACCGGTTGTTTTTGGCGCATGTGACAAATACAATTTTGTTTTATTTGACATGTAACTTTTTATCCACAACATAGCAGTGGGTGAAAAGCCATAACACATCCATTTTTACAGCAGCAGACTATGATCGATAATGTCAAAGGCCGCACTAAAGTCTAACAAAACAGCTCCCACAATCTTTTTATGACAAATTTCTCTCAGCCAATCATCAGTCATTTGTGTAAGGGCCGTGCATGTTGATTGTCTTTCCCTATAAGCGTACTGAAAGTCTTGCCAATTTGTTTACTGTAAAATAGCATTGTATCTGGTCAAACATAATTTTTTCCAAAAGTTTACTAAGGATTGGTAACAGGCTGATTGGTTGGCTATTTGAGCCAGTAAAGAGGGATTTACCATTCTTGGGTAGCAGATTGACTTTTGCTTCCCTCCAGGCCTGAGAACACCCACTTTTTTTTGTAGGCTTAGATTGAAGATACAGTGATCCCTCGCCACTTCGCGGTTCACTTATCGCGGATTCGCTATTTCGCGGATTTTCATAATGCATTTCTTTTTTTTTTTGGTGCATTGTGCTCTGCATTCTGATTCGCTAAAAACTCACTCCCGCTTCTTGTATCAAAACATGCTACGAATTGTGCTATCATTTTGTCGTCTCGTGCAGTTATGTGTACGTACATAAAACAGCTTGGCAAATTTACATTAAGTTGGCCAAATTATCTTGTAATTTCGAACATCTCCTAAACCCATAATGTCGACGAAACGGCCTACACGTGAGTCACTGTATTTGTATACATGTAATAGTTGCTAATTGTAAAAAAAAAAAAAAAGTTTTCTATTTCGCGGATTTCACTTATCGCGGGTCATTTTCGGAACGTAACCCCCGCGATAAACGAGGGATTACTGTATAGCAAATAGGAGTGGCAATATCGTCCGCTATTATCCTCAGTTATCCACACTCACTTTTCAGAATTCTAAATTACAATGCTTGTCTTTCATAATTTGGTCAGTTATACTTGGATGTGTAGTGTCGGCGTTTGTTGCTGGCATGTCATGCCTAAGTTTGCTAATCTTGCCGATGGGGGGGGGAAAATCATTAAAGTAGGCAATATCACTGGGTTTGTGATGAATGAGCCATCTGATTCAATGAATGATGGAGCTGAGTTTGCCTTTTTGCCCAAAATTTAATTTAAGGTGCTCCAAAACGTGTTCTTTATACAATTTATTTGTTTCATAGTATAGTTTCTTCTCTTTGTTCAGTTTAGTCACATGATTTCTCAATTTGCAGTACGTTTGCCAATTGGTTGTGCAGCCAGACTTATTTGCCATTCATTTTACCTCATCCCTCTCAACCATACTATTTTTCAATTCCTCATCAATCCGTGGGGATTTACGTTTTTACAGTAATTTACTTAATGGGTTTATGCCTATTAGTGACTGGAATAGGCAATTTCATAAATGTCTGGTTGCTCCTCATTACACACTACAGACCAGCAAATATTCCTTACATCATCACAAAACTAATTGTATGACCTCATATACACTATATTAGGCCCAGCCTTTGGTACTTTGGTTTTCCTAGATATGGCTACTATATTGTGATCATGACATCCAATGGATTTGTAAAGCAAATTTAAAGCTGTAAAGCTGATGGTACAGGGTGAGAAAAACACAGTGGAATTCCTTCTAGGGCACACCGCCTCAGTGCTAACAGTATAACTCTGGTTCATAGGCACATGATTGCTGTATACAATAGTTGTAGGCTCGACAGAGGCATTCAGGGGAGTTAGAGGGACATAAATGAGATGACTTACATTGTGACTGCCAACACCCCTGGGATAATGTAAATCTGCTGCAGCATTACGACAAGTCGGCTACACAATGGTAGGGATTATCTGAGTTGGGTCTGGGCCGTTGATAAATCATTGTCTCAATGCAGCCTTGAAAT
Source organism: Salvelinus sp. IW2-2015 (assembly GCF_002910315.2). NCBI lineage: Eukaryota > Metazoa > Chordata > Actinopteri > Salmoniformes > Salmonidae > Salvelinus > Salvelinus sp. IW2-2015. The sequence continues at coordinate 1,030,225 of NC_036842.1, read as the reverse complement.
TCGTGGACAGAGTTCAGGAGCCAAGATGACGCTGTCAGCACCCAGCAGCTGTCGTAGAACAGTTGGAAGCTGTCTTGTAACGTCCTGTACTCGTGCTCCAGGGTAGCACAGGGTTTTTGCCCTAGGAACCAAGATGTTTCTTACCATAGAGCTGCCGATGACGACAGCTGGTGCAACGGCTGATGAGGTCCGGCCGTTCTTTCGCCTCGAGTGATTTCGCAAACCCCTCAAGGACCAAAGGGTGGTGGGGCCCGATGGACCTGAGCCAGCTCTAGTATCCATTGTGGATGATGAATGGGCCAGACTCTTAGTCTCACTGTCCCATGAGGGGGGAAAGCTCTGAGGATCTGAACCCGAGGTAGAAGCTACTGGAGAGAGAAACAGAACAGAGGACTAAGGCGCAGGTACCTCCAGATCCAATCTCGATTTGGAAGCCCCCGGTGAACAAGGCGCCGGAACCTCCTGGATCCAGGGTGGCAAAGCCAAGAAGGCCCCCTTTGCCAGAGTTTTCTGTTTTCGACTTCCATGGTGAGCGACATATCTCCATGGCTGGGAGGTAGGATTGAGGACAGGAACGTCCACTAAGTCACCAGGAGCATCCTCCTAAATCCATTCTCCAGGGAAGGCAGAGACTCCTCCGGGGAGGGATTCCTGCGGAGTACCGGCCAGTCGGCTGTGGAGAGCCGACACTTTGACTAGGTGCGGCAAGTTGAGTTAGGTCACAGTAGTTGTTAGTCTATTGGACTACATTCTAGTACTTGGTGGCAGCCACAGCTGGGCCTTACCTTTTTTCACAAGGGAATTGTTGGCACTGACAAGGAGTACAGCCATCTAGCTCTATGATATAGAACTGGAATTACATACCCAGTAACTATCGATTTCAGGCTGATGGGGGGCGGGCTTAAAGGCGGGTGAGTGTCTAGAAACCTTAGATTGTCCGTCATTCCAGTGAGTGGCCAAACTAACAAATTCCTGCCCTTGGCCAATCCAGTGTTGTGATTGGCTATTATTTGGCCTGCAACCCATTGTGTGATTGGTTGAGCCTTCAAACCGATTCTGTTTAGCTCAGACTAAGGTTTAGCTAGGTAGCCTGCTTGAGCAGTAACCTCCCAAATGAATTGGGAAATAAATTCAAATAGGTATACTATACCTTGAGTTGAGTGGAATCTATGTTAGCTAATTACTTCTTAGCCAGCGACATTCGTCTGTAAAATGAAAAGCAGACAGGCAGCTCTAGCAAACACCATAAAATGAGTCCACTAATTGAAGGCAGAATCCAATATTTAGCGTATTAAGCCCAAGGACACAGCGCAAATGGGGATTTTGAATTATATGAAGACAAAGGGGAGAACCTGCTGCAGTTCATACAGTACTTAAACAGTCCAAAATAATAGAAACTGACATATGATAAACCAGCTAAACATGTCAGAATCTGCTTTATTTGCCCAGTACGTTTGCATGTACAGGAATTTGACTCTGTGAAATGGTACTGTCACAATAAACAGACAAAATATATAGATGCAGAATTTCCACCCTGCATGTTTCTTTGCCCTGGAGTCGTGCAGGACCTTGGAGTGCAGGTGTTAGCCAATGACCATCTCAGCAGACCGGACAATCCGTTGCAGTGATTCAGGAGGTGAGGATGGACTCTGATGGTTGTTTAGAACTGAATCAGCACACACAGCATTCATGCAGCAATTCAGTTCTGCTCACTCAGTCACACTTGCAAGCTCTGTAATTTAATTTGCATTCACCACGCTGGCAATTGGGACTTGTCCTCTTCTCGCTCGACCACTTTTCTTCTTTCTCGACTCGTATTTGCTCACGCAATGTTTAATCTTGTTCTTGTTCGCACGGTTTATCTCGCGCCCGATCGACGTTTGAATCGGCTGTGACTTTACATAGCCACATCTGGACTAGCACTGGCTCAGTTTGCGTTGGCCAAAGCAAGTTTTAACTAGTGACAACAGCTTCTCTCTTCTCCTCCAGGCCTTTGCGATGTGTGGTCCTTGTAGCGTTAAGAGACATCCACCCAGGGGAGGAACTCTTTTCGAACTACTTCACCATCGTGCATTAGGTCACATTTTCTAAAACCGGTACTACCCGAACTTGTTCAAGAAGAAACACTTGGCTACAGTGTGCCTTAGTGCACACAACCCAGGTCTTAAGATTTTTGAACACGTAAGATTATTATGAAAAGTACTTATTCAACTAGTCAAGTGAAAGCCTCTCTGAAGAACTGTGGGCCAGATGATTCTGTGTAGCCTATGAGGGAAGGACAATGAAAGAGACTGAAGGAAAAATGGAGAACATGAAACTGAGAAGACCATATTCATAAGAACATTTTCCTTTATTTCTGCATCTATACACACGTTTTGTCTGGAACAAAATATAAAATATTCAACGAAAGAGTATGTACAGTTTTATGAACAATAAACTTTTACTTTTGAATGATGAGATTAAATCCTGTCTTGTCTACTTTACACTATAGTCTTAACCCCGATTGAACGGTCAACCTTCACAACTTCACTGTGGAAAGTCAAATACTTTTGTAAATATAGTGTATGTGGACAAATTAGTGGATTCAGCTATTTCAGCCACACCCGTTGCTGAAAGGTGTATAAAATCGAGCACACAGCCAATGCACTCTCCATAGACAAACATTGGCAGTAGAATGGCCTTACTGAAGAGCTTAGTGACTTTCAACGTGGCACTGTCATAGGATGCTACCTTTCCAACAAGGCAGTGCGTAAAATTTCTGCCCTACTAGATCTGCCCCGGTCAACTGTAAGTGCTGTTATTATGAAGTGGAAACGTCTAGGAGCAATAACTGCTCAGCAGCGAAGTAGTAGGTCACGCAAGCTCACGGAACTGCACTGCTGAAGCGCATAAAAACATCGTCTGTCCTCGGTTGCAACACTCCCTACCGAGTTCTGGAAGCAACGTCAGCACAATAACTGTTAGTTGGGAGCTTCATGGAATTGGTTTTCATGGCCGAGCAGCCGCTGACAAGCCTAAGATCACCATGCGCAATGCCAAGTGTCGGCTGGAGTGGTGTAAAGCTTGCCGCCATTGGACTCAGGAGCAGTGGAAACGCATTCTCTGGCGTGATTCGCTTCACGATCTGGCAGTCCGACGGATGAATCTGGGTTTGGCGGAGAACGCTACCTTACACAATGCATAGTGCCAACTGTAAAGTTTGGTAGCAAGTCCCCGCAGCAATGTTCTAACATCTAGTGGAAAGCCTTCCCAGAAGAGTGGAGGCTGTTATAGCAGCAAAGGGACCAACTCCATATTAATACCCATGACTTTGGAATGAGATGTTCGACAAGCAGGTGTCCACATACTTTTGGTCATGTAGTGTATTGCAAAGGACTCATATTCTTCTGTACAGACAGAGGGAGAGGTCAAATATACACATTGAAGAAAAATGGTTACCACTAAATACTATTTTCAACCTTTAACTTTAAATACAACCCTACATTTTGTTTTTCTAAAGCTCTTTAAAAAAAAAGGGGAAAAAAGTGTTTGCTCCTCAGAGTAGGGAGAAAATAACTGCACAACCTGTTACCCAATTGAGCATGTTTTTGTATGTCAAAATCAATGGTATAGATGCACTGAGTATAGAAAACATTAAGGACACCTGCTCTTTCCATGACAGACTGACCAGGTGAAAGCTATGATCCTTTGCAAGCATTTCACTGTAAGGTGTATTCAGCGCATGTGACAAATAACATTTTATTTTATTGATGTCTCTTGTTAAATACACTTAAATCAGTGTAGATGAAGGGGAGGAGACAGGTTAAAGAATACATTTTAAGCCAAGACAATTGAGATATGGATTGTGTATGTACAGTCGTGGGCAAAAGTTTTGAGAATGACACAAATCATTTTCAAAGTCTGCTGCCTCAGTTTGTATGGTGGCAATTTGCATATACTCCAGAATGTTATGAAGAGTGATCAGATGAATTGCAAAGTCCCTCTTTGCCGTGCAAATGAACTGAATCCCCAAAAAACATTTCCACTGCATTTCAGCCCTGCCACAAAAGGACCAGCTGACATGTCAAGTGATTCTCTCGTTAACACAGGTGTGAGTGTTGACGAGGACAAGGCTGGAGATCATTCTGTCATGCTGATTGAGTTCAAATAACAGACTGGATGCTTCAAAAAGAGGGTGGTGCTTGGAATCATTGTTCTTCCTCTGTCATCCATGGTTACCTGCAAGGAAACACGTGCCGTCATCATTGCTTTGCACAAAAAGGGCTTCACAGGCAAGGATATTGCTGCCAGTAAGATTGCACCTAAATCAACCATTTATCGGATCATCAAGAACTTCAAGGAGAGCGGTTCAATTGTTGTGAAGGTTTCAGGGCGCCCAAGAAAGTCCAGCAAGCGCTAGGACCGTCTCCTAATGTTGATTCAGCTGCGGGATCGGTGCACCACCAGTACAGAGCTTGCTCAGGAATGGCAGCAGGCAGGTCTGAGTGCATCTGGACACAAGACTTTTGGAGGATGGCCTGGTGTCAAAAAGGGCAGCAAATAAGCCACTTCTCTCCAGGAAAAATCAGGGACAGACTGATATTCTGCAAAAGGTACAGGGATTGGACTGCTGAGTATTGGGGTAAAGTCATTTTCTCTGATGAATCCCCTTTCCGATTGTTTGAGGCATCTGGAAAAAAGCTTGTCCGGAGAAGACAAGGTGAGCGCTACCATCAGTGCTGTGTCATGCCAACAGTAAAGCATCCTGAGACCATGTGTGGGTTTGCTTCTCAGCCAAGGGAGTGGGCTCACTCACAATTTTGCCTAAGAACACAGCCATGAATAAAGAATGGTACCAACACATCCTCTGAGAGCAACTTCTCCCAACCATCCAGGAACAGTTCGGTGACGAACAATGCCTTTTCCAGCATGATGGAGCACCTTGCCATAAGGCAAAAGTGATAACTAAGTGGCTCGGGGAACAAAACATCGATATTTTGGGTCCATGGCCGGGAAACTCCCCAGACCTTAATCCCATTGAGAACTTGTGGTCAATCCTCAAGAGGCAGGCGGACAAACAAAAACCGACAAATGTTGACAAACTCCAAGCATTGATTATGCAAGAATGGGCTGCCATCAGTCAGGATGTGGCCCAGAAGTTAATTGACAGCATGCCAGGGCGGATTGCAGAGGTCTTAAAAAAAGAAGGGTCAACACTGCAAATATTGACTCTTTGCATCAACTTAATGTAATTGTCAATAAAAGCCTTTGACACTTATGAAATGCTTGTAATTATACTTCAGTATTCCATAGTAACATCTGACAAAAATATCTAAAGACACTGAGGGAGCAGTGTATATGAATATGTCATTCTCAACTTTTAGCCACGACTGTATGTGTGCCACTAATGGGCAAGACAAAATGTTTAAGTGCCTTTTAACGGTGTATGGTAGTAGGTGCCAGGCGCACCGGTTTGTGGAAAGAACTGCAACACTGCTGGGTTTTTCCACAGTTTCCTGTGTGTAACAAGAATGGTACACCACCCAAAGGACATCCATCCAACTTGACAACTGTGGGAAGCATTGGAGTCAACATCGGCCAGCATCCCTGTGGAACGCTTTTGCGTTCTGAGGGCAAGGAGTGGGGGGTGCAACTGAATATTAGGACCGTATTCCTAATGTTTGGTATACTCAGTGTATACATCCTTCAAGTAAGTACATCAGGGAAAAACAATCAGTTACAAATGAATGGAAAGACGACTCCATGGGGAGGTACAAAAACAAACACTCAAAAGTTACTTTCCTGCAAAGTCCACCCTCATCCTCACTCAAATCATGAAACATGCCTGTATTCACACAACTGGATGTCAACCAACACAGCAACAAGTCGTAATCCTAGACAGGCCAAACATTCAGCTCGAACAAACTGTTTTTCCTGCAGGTTGTGATACTAAGCACTTACTTCAATGACATTCGCTTCCCTCAACACGTTAAATAGACAAGCAAAGACTAAAGGCTGTCTAGTACATTTTAATACTGCGTACACCACTACTGCCATAGTTCCATAGCTAGCTCCCTAAGGACTTATCGCATACACTGCTAGTTATATTTATGAGACAGTGAAATGAGCCCAAGTCCAGTCTGGGCACTGTACAGTGCAGGTCTATCAGATGCTCTTCAATTAATACATAAATATTAGAAAAATGACAGTGGTTTAATATGGTTTATGCATCGAATAGCTTTGATGAGTACTCGTCTGTGGGACTGAGTGTATTGATTAGAATTTCCACGACAGTAGACTGAGGGTTACAATTCCACGGAGAGGAAGGTTTACATATATCTTAACACATTTTGAAATTATTGCCTTGTAAAGAGGGAAGCAACACAGTACATTTGACTTCCAATAGAGTACCACATTAGGAGTCATAATACCCATAAAACCTAGAGGTCAAACAGGGAAATGGTTCCAATTGTTTTCCACCATCCATTTTTCCCCATACGGGATTCTCTAGGACAAGGTGACATCAGTATATTCACCTTTTTTTCTCTCCCCAAAATGAAATGCTAATTAGCTGTTAAAGAACTACAAATGCCATGATGATCGTGACGAGACTGCAGAATCGAGGCAAAGGTAAGAATCTCTGGATTAACTATCCAAGGTTGGCTAAATGTAGTAATTCATTAATTGGCTGCATTTCTTTCAAATTTGACAATTATGTGAATCGTCTTGTGCAAGTTTTAAATTGACACAATACCTGTTAGCAAAGGTGTCCGCTAGAGATGACGTGCAGGAGCTTGCGTGGATGTGGTTTTGCATGTCTACTGATGCTAATTAGCATTCAAATCAGTAAATGGAGCCGAATATATTGATAAGTCGCTTTGTCTGAGAGTGATTTACATGGTTATCAAAATGACACCAGGGTTAGCCTACATGAAACACAGACCTTATTTTAATTGTTTCTAAAATCCCCTATGGAAAAAATGAAATGGTGGGAAACAATTTCCCTGTTTGACCTCTAGGTTTTATGGGTATTATGACACCTCCACTGTGGAGCTCTGCCCTGTGTAGGGTGCCGTCTTTCGGATGGGACGTTAAACGGGTGTCCTGACTCTCTGTGGTCATTAAAGATCCATGGCACTTATCGCAAGAGTAGGGGTGTTAACTCCGGTGTCCTGGCTAAATTCCCAATCTGGCCCTCAAACCATCATGGTCACCTAATAATCCCCAGTTTACAATTGGCTCATTCATCCCCCTCTCCCTTGTAACTATTCCCCAGGTTGTTGCTGTAAATGAGAACGTGTTCTCAGTCAACTTACCTGGTAAAATAACAGATATAAAAAAAAGATGAAACTAAATCTGGTTTTACGCATTATGGGCTGGTTAATAAATTGCGTGTGTGGTAAATTTTGGGAGCCCTAGAGATGTTTGCACTTCAGCCAACCATAGCGTCACAACCAGCATCTATAATTTCAATTGAAAACAAGTAAAACCTTTGCTAATAACCTCAAACACTCACACTGAGTTGCTCATCATTTTCAGATACCCTTAATGCACTTCAAGTACTCAAAACCACCAAGACATTCTATCACGTCCATTCCAAGTGAGTTCAAATGATGCATAGATAAATTAAGTTGACTGAACACTGGCCAACAGCACATCTTGACACACAGGTACAGATGGGGCAGAGGAGTAATAGTGACATTCACAGCAGCAATGTAAACCCCCAGGATTTGCATAATTGATGTTTAAGAGTGGGGGGGATTCAACTCCCAAACAAGTCTTTTCACTACTTATGAAAAGTATAGCTTGCTGGATATAAGATACATGCATTGTTTTAACTGAAAAAAAACAATGTCAAACATAACTGTTCTATAGCGCATTTAAAACTAAACAGCTGAATGTGCCCACGTCTGCTTACAAAGCATTTTCAGATGAACAAAGAAGCTCATGTTGAGGACCATGTTGCAGTCCAATGTTTATAAATACCCAGGTCACCCAAGCTAGCCAACTGAAATTGGGAAAACATTTATCAAATGTAAATAAAACCAAAACTTAATTGATATTTCCATCTAATGAAATTCTGGGAAGGAGAGAAAAGATATTTTAAAAACAAGCAAATAAAACAGAATATACATTTCTCTTTATTTACAGTATATTTGGCGGCGCACAAGTTGGCCCAGCGTCGTCTGGGTTTGGCCAGGGTAGGCAGTCATTGTAAATAACAATGTGTTCTTAACTGACTTGCCAAGTTAAATAAAAAGGTTACACATACAGAGGCAAACATTTACAAAAAAGTGTTTTGCACATGGATGACAAGTAGTACATCTGTACAAAATATACAAAACCTGGGGACCCTCTTACAAAATGCTACATTTAGGGCCAGGTCGTTGGTACCTGTAAACACTGGGAAAGTAGCAATGGTGAGAGAATGCTGCTCATACAGCCAGCGAGGAAGAGAACTAGTCATAGATGTAGAGGTGAGTTTTGCCAACACTTGAAGGATAACGCTCATGGGATCCACTGATGTGGAACAGACCTCCAAAAGCACAAATCTCCCACCAGTAGTTCCGTTCCCACAGTATTCGGACAAAGATGGGCATTTCCCAAAATTCCGGACAGAAAAATAAATGGCTATATTCAATATTTTATTTTTTTCTGTACAAGAAGACATCACTGACGTCATAGTAAAAAAACATATGTATATCATAGAAACTGAGTGTACGAAACATGCTCTTTCCATGACAGACCGAACAGGTAAATACAAGTGAACGCTATGATCCCTTATTGATGTCACCTGTTAAATCCACTTCAAAATCAGTGTAGATTAAAAGGGAGGAGAGCCTCGAGACAATTGAGACATGGATTGTGTGTGTGTGTGCCATTGACAGTGAATGGGCAAGACAAAAGATTGAAGTGCCTTTGAACGGGGTATGGTAGTAGCTGCCATGTGCACGGGTTTGAGTGTGTCAAGAACTGCAACGCTGCTACGTTTTTCAAGCTCAACAGTTTCCAGTGTGTATCAAGAACGGCCCACCACCCAAAGGACATCCAGCCAACTTGACACAACTGTGGAAAGAATTGGAGTCAACATGGGCCATGATCCCTGTGGAATGCTTTCGACACCTTGTAGAGTCCATGCCCTGAAGAATTGAGGCTGTTCTGAGGGCAAAAGGGGGTGCAACTCAATATTAGAAAGCATTCTTAATGTTTTGTACACTCATACATATACATACACACACACACTCATACACACACTACCGCTCAAAAGTTCAGGGTCACTTAAGAATGTCCTTGTTTATGAAAGAAAAATCACATTAAAATAATTCAATTGATCAGAAATACAGTGCAGACATTGTTAATGTTGTAAATGACTGATTTTTTGAGATTTTTGAGATGAGATTTTTTATGGAATATCTACATAGGCATACAGTCCCATTATAAGCAACCATCACTCCTGTGTTTCAATGGCACGTTGTTAGCTAATCCAAGTTTATAATTTTAAAAGGCTAATTGATCATTAGAAAACCCTTTTGCAATTATGTTAGCACAGCTGAAAACTGTTGTTCTGATTAAAGAAGCAATAAAACTGGCCTTCTTTAGAGTAGTTGAGTATCTGGAGCATCAGCATTTGTGGTTTCGATTACAGGCTCAAAATGGGCAGAAACAAAGAACTTTCTTCTGAAACTCGTCAAGTCTATTCTTGTTCAGAGAAATGAAGACTATTCCATGCGAGAAATTGCTAAGAAACTGAAGATCTCGTAAAACGCTGTGTACTACTCCCTTCGCAGAACAGCGCAAACTGACTCTAACCAGAATAGAAAGAGTGGGAGGCCCCGGTGCACAACTGAGCAAGAGGACAAGTACATTAGTGTGTCTAGTTTGAGAAACAGACGCCTCACAATTCCTCAACTGGCAGCTTCATTAAATAGTACCCGCAAAACACCAGTCTCAACGACAACAGTGAAGAGGCGACTCCGGGATGCTGGTCTTCTAGGCAGTTTTATTGCTTTTTTAACCAGAGCAGTTTTCAGCTGAGCAATTAACCTTTTAAAATTATAAACTTGGATTAGCTAACACAACGTGCCATTGGATCACAGGAGTGATGGTTGCTGATAATGGGTCTCTGTACGCCTACATAGATATTCCATTAAAAAAATCAGCTGTTTCCAGCTGTTTACAACAACATTAACAATGTCTACACTGTATTTCTGATCAATTTGATGTCATTTTAATAGGCAAAAAAAGTGCTTTTCTTTCAAAAACAAGGGCCCCAAACTTTTGAACGGTAATATATATATATATATATACACACATACATACATACATATATATACACACATACACACACATACATACACATTACATACATATATATATATATACACACACATACATACATATATATATATATATATATATATATATATATATATACACACATAGATACATACACATATATATATACATATACACACACAAAATAAATATAATCTCCAATGAACAAATATGTACACAGATGATGGTGGGCTCCACCATAAAGTAGGGAGGGAGAAGTGGTGTGACGTGGCGCAGCCGTTCACACACGGTTACCTAGCAACCATTCACTCCGACTGTAGGGCTGTGTGCGGTTGGTACTGGTGTCGTGTGTGTGCATGGTCGCGTTCCGATGTAGCCGTTGGCCTCGTCGGTCACTAGGCTGCCAAAGTCTGTCACCGACACTGCCATCTTGGTGCTCGTGATAGGATGCGGGCGTGCCTCATAATCCAGGCCCAGATTTTCTACAGTGGCCTCGGGCAAGCTCATTTTGAGGCGCTTGGAGGGGGGTCTGTCGTAGTCGTCCGTGCAGGAGGCCAACTGGCCCAGGTCGGAGTGGTAGAAGCCGGCGTCCAGCAGGTTGATGCAGTCGGGGTCTCCTGCGCCGTTGGGGATGAATCCCAGGGACTCGTCATGGCTCAGGGAGCCCCGGTGGAGGCCCTCTAACGGGGGGAAGCTGTAGGACTCCAGGCAGCCCGCGTCAGACGGGTTACATACAGACGCCACACTGCTGGTCAATGCTGGAGTGAGGGGGAGGAGAAGCAAATTTAGAGACTTGGAATTAACCTTGACTGTCCAAACAGACAATGTCATTCATCAGAAATACTGCATCGTAGCTACAGCCAGGAGTCTTTGGCGTCCATGTGACCTACTAGGAAAACTGCTATAGGGACCTAGGTTTTCCTTGTTCAAGTAACACGGTCAGGACCCTTCTCATAGCGGATGAGCTTGAAGATTAGGAGCTGAAAGTGAAACTGATGTTAAATCTGCACTTCTACTCTAGGATGCTTGATATGTATCAAGCATCCTAGAGTAGAAGTCCAGATTTAACATCAGTTTCACTTTTATATCATAATGAATAACATTACATGGGCAGGAGGGGCCTGATCCTCGATTAGAACTCCTGCTCTGAGAAGCGTACTATGTATGACCCCAGAAGCGTACAGAGAAGAAAAGAAAATCACTGCTTAAATGTTACAGCCTAATGCTCCAAGCGGCTACCACTGCTAATCGCATTCTTCACTCTATCCATCAAAATTCATGTGGAGTTCACAAGCCTCATCTCTCTCGTCTGCTCCGATTTCTCGGTCCTGGCCCGTGGCCCTGCTCACCAGAGAGGTCGCTGGCCGTGATAGAGTTAAGGAGGTTGAGCTGGTGCTCTGCCGAGTACTCCATCCGACCTCCTCCACTGCTACTGGAGCACACAGAGGCCGACCCGTCCACCACCAAACCTTCAGCCTCATCCACCAGCCTGTCCATCAGATCCCTACAGGGAGGGTAGGAACAAACAAATCGATTTTTCTGTGAATAAAACAGTATCGTGTTCACCAAAATGTTGAATTGTGTGTAAAATAGGGAGGGACACACCAAATTATCAATGGAATCCTCACATTTATGAGTGTGAAAAAGTGTGATTAGTTCATCTTTTTCTTAAATATAGACCTCTCCCCCAATAACAGTTTTCCACTGGAGAATGCATATGCTCTTTGTAGTCGGTGATTTAAGGCAGAAACACCAATGACAAAACTGAGGGATTCATTGTACTATTCATTCATTGTAAATATATATATATTTTTAATAGCCTGTGTTTATTGATCTATAATATATATTCAATCATTTTGTTCACCGTCTAGCATTCAAAGTAGATAGATACAGTGCATTTGGAAAGTATTCAGACCCCTTGAGTTTTTCACGTTACAGCCTTATTCTAAAAATTTATTAAAATTGTCCGTCCCCCCTCATCAATCTACACTAGGGCTGTGGCGGTCATGAAATGTTGTCAGCCAGTGATTGTCAATTACCGTGAGACCAGCAGTTATTTGCGTGACAATTAAACATTTAGCATCTCCTGGATTCCACACCGCTGCTGCTGTACTTTGGAACAACTACATTTTGAAAAGTTGAATAAATCCATGTAATATAGCCTACACCATCAGGTCTAAAGAAACATGATATGAAGAAAATGAAGTCTACTTCAGAAAAACAGAACATGATCTGGCTATGCCATATGGCTGTGGGCTACACTAGTTAATTTAGCAGACAAGATTTGCTTTAGAATTCCGTGGCGTTATTTTATATTATGAAGAATACAATTTAACATATCCTTTGTATTTTATTCAGCTATTTTCTCCAAATGATTTGAAGGAGTGCGCTACATGCAGCTATTGTGTTGAGAGGTTAACAAAGAAAACAGGTACTCCTATATGCTTCATTTAGAGTTATGTAACTTTAGTTGTGATACAAATGTTGGGCTACACGTTTAGATTTTTAATACACATTCTAAGGCTGCATGATTCAGCTAATGATGATTTGAAAAAAATTCACATGAAAGGCATGAGCTCTGCTTTGTTTTTGCGCAGGCTGTACACACATCAGTCTCTCATTCACAATTTGACAAGCACTTGATAATTCCTTGAATTTCCCATCTGAATCCCCTTTGTGTGGCCATAACCCCCCTTTAGTGGCCAGTGGCAGTTGTGCCCTTGGGCTGAATATAATAATTATAATTCCCTTCTCCCCGCTGCACCTCTCACTCACATGATCGGGTCTTTCTCACAGGCTACAAGTGAAGACAGGCATCGGGGACGCAACTGCGTTCGTCCTTAACGTTTCCGAAGCGCATATATTGAAGATATTGGAAGAACTGTCCACATGTACTTTGTCAGCCAACAAGATGAGTAGCCTATCGAACAGCAAAAGCATTAGCCCATGTCAATCTACCATCTCCCATAGTACAAAAGTTGACCTATTCTATGCGATAAATAAATATTCCAAACATAGTCTGGGACAGTTGTGGGATGCGATAGATTCCAAATTAATACAGCCACTAGCATAAAAAAACCTGTTTTAAAGCTATGAGCCTGAAGCAACAGATTAGAACATTTATCTTAAAATGTTGATAGTCTAATTTATTTCTTCACATAAGCGCAGCAATACGCACATGGCAGTAGGCTATAAGCACGAATGTTCCATTAGCAGGGAAACCCCATTCTCAAAAGTGACCACATGCAATTATGCATGTAATGCTTTTATTATAAAAGGTGCATTTGTATGGTGAAAATTATCTTCCTCAAACTTGACTCACTCGCTGCGTATGTATGCCATTTAATCTGCTTTACAACGGTTGTAGAGCCTAATGTTCTTAATTTTAAGACGTTATTTGGCCACTATAGTTGTGATACAAACCGTATCAAAACATTATAGGCCTATGTGCTAGACTACATGTGGTGCGTGAGTATGATTCGAAAAAGTCGCAAAAAAAGCATGCCCTGTTTGCCTTAAGCTGGGCTTTACAAGTGATAGGCTAATATTGTCACCCATCACACTATTCCTGATGTAATCTCGTCTTTACAGATACGTGTGAAATTTATTTTGATTTAGAATGGACCATTATCATACACCTGTCTCGATCTAAGCACTAAAATAGCAAATGGCGGACGCTTTTCCTGTGGCACATTTTCAAGCCAGCCAGGTAGGCTATACTCCTGTTTTAAAAGAACCAATGTGCTTAATATTAGGAAGGTTGACAAATAATTATAGTAGGTCTAGCCTATAGAAAGCTGATGGGATCTTCCTATTTTTAATAGAGGCTAGGCCACTCAAGCACATTCAGAGACTTGTCCCAAGGCCACTCCAGCATTGTCTTGGCTGTGTGCTTAGTGTCGTTTTCCTGTTGGAAGGTGAACCGTTGCCCAGTCTCAGGTACAGAGCGCTCTGGAGCTGGTTGTCATCAAGGATCTCTGTACTTTAGGCTGTTCATCTTTCCCTCTAGCCTGACTAATCTCCCAGTCCCTACCGCTCGAAAACATCCCCACAGCATGATGCTGCCACCACCATGCTTCACAGTAGGGATGGTATTGGCCAGGTGATGAGCGGTGCCTAGTTTCCTCCAGACGTGACGCTTGTCATTCAGGCTTAAGAGTTCAATTTTGGTTTAATCAGAATCTTGTTTCTCATGGTCAGAGAGTCCTTTAGGTGCCTTTTGGCAAACTCCAAGTGGGCTGTCATGTGCCTTTTACTGAGAAGTGGATTCCGTCTGGCCACTACCATAAAGGCCTGATTGGTGGAGCGCTGCAGAGATGGGAGAACCTTTCAGAAGGACAACCATCTCCACAGAGGAACTCTGGTGCTCTGTCAGAGTGACCATCGGGTTCTTGGTCATCTCCCTGACCAAGGCCCTTCTTCCCCGATTGCTCAGTTTGGCTGGGTGGACAGCTCTAGGAAGAGTCTCGGTGGTTCCAAACTACTTCCAGTTAAGAATGGAGTCGGCCACTGTGTCCTTGGGGACCTTCAATTCTGCAGACATTTTTTGGTGCCCTTCCCCAGATCTGTGCCTCGACACAATCCTGTCTCGGAGCTCTACGGACAATTCCTTCAACCTCATGGCTTGGTTTTTGCTCAGACATGCACTGTCAACTGTGGGACCTTCTATAGACAGGTGTGTGCCTTTCCAAATCATGTCCAATCAATAGAATTTACCACAGGTGGACTTCTATCAAGTTGTAGAAACATCAAGGATGATCAATGGAAACAGGATGCACCTGAGCTCAATTTGGAGTCTCATAGCAAAGGGTCTGAATACTTATGTAAATAAAAGGCATCTGTTTTGTATTTTTAATACATTTGCAAACATTTCTAAAAACCTATCTTCACTTTAAAATTATGGGGTATTGGGTGTAGATTGATGATTTTTAAAAATCCATTTTAGAATAAAACTAAACGTAACAAATGTGGAAAAAGGGAAGGAGTCTGAATATTTTCTGAATGCACTGTACGGTATGACTTTACTCGCATAAAAACTGTGGATGGAAACGTGGTTAGTGGAATGTGTGTCGAATTTGGTGAGAAAAAAAATGTATTTGCTAATTTGCTACGTGAGGCTTATTTGACCAAATAGAAGTTTCGTAATTTACCTTTATTCCAACAGGGAAGTCATATTTAAAGTCACTTTTACAAATGAGCCCTGCACATTACAAAAACATGCAACAGGCAAGTACAGATAATGGTTAGGTTCTTACGAATGCACCGATATAAGTGGCATTTTGGCAACTTCCCCAAAGACGACTTTATATCGGAGTTGTGCCTGTTGTCACAGAGATAGAGGACTCATCGTGGATATAACCCGTTTTAACATGGACATTGAGGGCTTCCATTATTTTAAAGTAGTCACTGGGTGGTGAATGCTATGAGTTTGGAGCAAATCAGCCAATTAAGAAGAAAATGTACTACTTTAAAATGGAGATGGCCTCAAATGGGACTGCCCATGCTTTCACAGGCACTATTTTGGCAAAGATGAGTCCTCTATCAATCTCTATGGCCTGTTGTTCACTGGCATATCCAACCTCTCATTGGCTAAAATGATCCCACCTGACCTCGCCTCCTCCCGTCTGCCTTCTATCTTTGAGGACATACATTTCCATAGTCACTTGACTATCTTGTCACTATAATAGACAATCTTTGCTGCAGCACACTGGGTAGCTGTGATCTGAAGATTTGATTACTGCTAGCCGTGATTAGACTGTGCCAGGCAGTGGTCCCGTGTGTGCAGGATTGAAATGTGCGTGACCCTACCAAATTCACAAAGAAATGTGAGTTATAGATCTGCCATCAATTGGTAGAGCCATTCCGTTTGCTATTTCTATGCTTCTCGTTCTTTAAAAAAAAAAAACGTCAATCTGCAATTGCTACATCCAGTTTACTTTTAAAATGAATTATATATAGCCATTGATTCTTGAGTAGAACTTAAACAAGTTTTGTCAAGTTGAATGGGAAGAACGACAGAAAGACAATAGTAGACAGAATATTCAAGTCTCACAGAAGACGGCAGACATGCTAGCTAGCCACAACGAGAACCAGAGTAGCATGGATACACAAGAAGCCGCGAACTCAAGCAAGAGAAAGAACAAAACTGACCAGGATGAAATCCTTGCAAACTCTACCTCAGACCAATTAAAAATCCACCGGTGAAAAAAAATGAAAGATGACATTTCCATGTCTGAACTTCTCTGCAAACCAGTCCCTGTCTACTAAACAAGACGCCACGCTCTCTAAAGTGTCCATCATAGAGCGGGCTACCGAAGAAACATCAAAGAAGATCGATAATTTGTCAGAAACTGTCAGTCGGCTACACAAAAATTGTGAGCGAGAACAAGGAAAAGATAACGTTCCTAGAGAATGAGTTGAAGAAACCGCAATCCCAAAATAATGAGCTGTGTGAGAATGTAGCTGAACTTCAAAAGGTACTCTCACGGGTGGAATCTGAAAATCCAAGGTGTAAAAGAGGTAGAGGGAGAGGATATTAGGGAAGCAGTCATTAATATCCTGGGAAAGGTGGCGCCGTGCATCAAAGACAAGCTAAGAGACGTGATCGACGTGGTACATCGACTTGGGAAACGAAGATCTGATGGACCCCCTCGCAATATAATTTTGCGCTTAACTATGCGCCATTACAGGGACATCATCTGGAAAATGGCCAAGGGGAACAAGTTTCTGGACGAGAAGAAGCTCCGCATCAAAGAAGCTCTGATACCGCAGGATCAGACTGCCAGGGAAAAACTGTGGCCGCTTATACAGAAGGCACGACAAGAGGGAAAGAAGGCTGGGTTCAAGGGCCCACACGCGTTTATCGAAGGAAGAATGATTACTGGGTAACTCTGTTGACATTAACCAAACTGGAACTGTGAGTACTGCCACGAGTAAATGTACCGTTCGAACTACAACTGATGAACACGTGCCAAAAAATAAATAAAAAGGAAGTAAATTGATTTGTTAATACTGTTAACCACCGCTACCTCAGCTGAGCGTAGTTTTCCGTCAGAGTAATCCTCTCAAGGTTCACCGTTTGTTTTATTGTTCACGTTACTACTTCTGTTATCTAATTTGTGTTCTCTCTCTTTTTAAATGCAGGAGTTCGTTCAACTCACTCAGTATCGTTAGTCTGAATGCTAGGGGTTTGAGAGATCTTACAAAAAGTAAAGCCTTATTTTTATATTGTAAATGCAGTAGCGCAGATTTTGTACTTCAAGGAAACTAATTTGGGTGAAAGTGATTTGAAATCACAATATGGAGACATAGCCTATTTCAGTCATGGATCAAACCATTCTGCTGGTGTTTTGACACTTATTCACAAGTTTAAAGGTGACATTCTGGAATCCACATCTTCACAAGATGGGAGATGGGTCATAGTAACTGTTAAACTTGACAATGCTATTTTCATCTTTTGTAATGTATAGGGTCATAGCTCCCATTCTCCAAATAAGAACCATTTTACCCAATTTACCAGGAAAGTACAGGATTTCAGCTACAAATACTCAGAGGCTTTTCTAATTATTTCAGGGGATTTTAATGAAGCACCCGATGCATCTGTTGATCGTGTTCCTCCTAGAACGAGTCAAAGCCTTCAAAATAGCAATATCATTACTACATTATGCAAGGATCTCTGTGTTGATGATGCCTGGCGTTATTTCAATCCGAATGCAAAGGGTTATACCTGGACCAGCAAAACTATGTCACGTAAATCTAGAATAGATTTATTCCTAATTTACCCCATTTTGTTACAATTTGTTATAGATGTAGATCATCAGTTGGCTCCCTTTTCTGATCACCACTTGATTTTCCTGAATTTACAAGCTACTAAAAAATCTAAAAAGTACTTGAGGATATTGTAAATTAAACAACACACTTCTCAAAGATCCTACTCTCATTGGAAACATCAAATTGTTAGCCAAAGATATTTTTGCAAGAAAAGACTTGGGTCATGGAAGTAGATGGGAATTTTTCAAATAAAGTCAGAGTTGTAGCCATTAAACGTGCCAAAGAGCTGATGCACTTAAAGAACCTTAGAGAAAAAGAGTTGATGAGCAAGCTTGACAGTTTTCTAAACAAAGATAATCTAAATCTTTACAACTAGAATTAGAACAGCTTTACATGGATCTGGCAACGGGTGGCTTTGTCAGATGAAGAGCAAAATGGATTGAAGAGGGGGAAAGAAACACTAGTTACTTTTTTGCACTTGAAAAGAGAAACTACAAAATAAAATCTATAACTGCACTCAAAATTAAATGTTTTATGCAAAGATCCCATTACAAAAACATCCTTTGTCAATTCATTTTATGAAAACATTTACAGTTCTCAATTTCAGGAAGATGGTTGTGAAAGCTACATTTGCCACATTCGGAATTATGTCCCTGTAATTGAGGATGATTTCCACTCAGTTTGCGATTCACCTGTGTCAATTGAAGAAATTAGAGGCTCTGAATTCAATGAAAAAAGGGAAATCACCTGGCCCATCAGTTGAATTCTAGACAGTTTTGGGAGGTACTAGAAGACCCGATTTTTAATATGTTTCAAGATTGCATCAAAAGTGGGGAATTGGTCTCCACTATGAAATTGATTCCGAAGCCCGATAAAGACCCCTCTCTCATTGACAATTGGAGACCAATTACTTTATTAAATATTGATTACAAATTGATTGCTCTGGTTTATGCCAAAAGATTAAAGAAAGGAATAGATACCATTATAAAAAAAGACTCAAACAGGATTTATGAAGGGCCGTCACATAAGCTCTAACATTCGTTTAATCTTATAGATTATTCAGATGCAATTGACTCAGATGCGGTTGTCTTATTTTTGGACTTCTGTAAAGCCTTTGACACAACTGAACATGAATTTCTCACTTAATTTTCAACAAATCCAAAAAGTTTATCAAAGTCATTCGCATGTTTAACAAAGATATAAATAGTTCTGTGTTACTAAACCTTAATAGTTCCAAAAGATTCAGTATCAACAGAAGTGTACGACAGGGATGCCCAATTTCGCCATTTTTATTCATTTTGGTTGTGAAACGTCTATCTCTAGATATTCTGAGTAATGCAAATGTATATGGCTTAACCCTTTTTAACAAAGAGATCTAAATTTCCCAACTGGCTGATGATACTACTCTTTTCTTAAGAGACAAAGACCAGGTCGCCCACACCCTTAATGCTATAACTGCATTTTCTATTGCATCAGGATTAAAACTGAATGTTTCTAACTGAAATATTATGTTTATTTGACTCTGATGATAAAGAAATAGAAAATATTCCTGTAAAGGACTGTGTTAAATATTTAGGAGTACATTTGTCAAAAGAAAACAGACAACATATGAATTTCTCTACTAAAATTTAGAAAATCTAAAAAAAAAAATTATAATTGGCTACAAAGAGATCTTTCTATACTTGGGAGAGTACTTCTGTTCAAGGCAGAGGGACTGTCTCGTTTTGTGTACCCCTCATTATCTATATTTGTAAATCCTGCTACTTGTAAAGAGATTAAGACCTTTCTTGACTTCATCTGGAAAAATAAGTCTCAAAGTAAAAAAGCCAGTCCTTTCTAATAAAAGAGCTGAAGGAGGTCTGGAAGTGTTGGATTTTGTTGACATAAATAACACTTGCAAGATCAACTGGTTGAAAAGATGTTTGATCAATACTGATTCAATATGGTATTTCARTCCAAATAATGTGTTTAATAAGTTTGGAGGTCTTCAATTTTTACTGAAATGTAATTATATTCCTGAAAGATTAACCGCTAAATTGGCTAGGTTTCACCAACAAGCTTTAATGGCCTGGAAAATGTTTTCTGCACAATTTTTCCCCACATAAAGCTCTTCTGTGGAATAATTCAGACATAACTGTAAGGAATAAGTCATTGTTCTACCCCAGTTGGCATGAGGAATATTGACTTTGTTTTTGATGTTTTCGACAACAATTTATAACATTGAAAGAGTTTCCAATACCTTTGAGTTTATTTCTGTGATCAAAGCCGTTCCCAGTGGTCTAACTACGCTAATGAAAACTCATCTTAGCTTTGGTAATAATCAAAGTTTATCCAGAACTCAGATTGGAAGGTGTGGCTTACTTGAGAAATCTTGTTGCAATAAATATATAAAAGACAAATTCTTCATTCACAAAACCAACTCACAATTTAGTTTATGTGTAAATATTTGTATGAACATAACAAGATTCAACAACTGAGACAAACTGAACAAGTCCCACAGACATAGAATAATCATAAACCATAAACATAGAATAATCAAAAGTAACAGTCAGTATCTGGTGTGGCCACCAGCTGCAGTAAGTACTCCTCGTGGACTGCACCAGATTTGCCAGTTGTTGCTGTGAGATGTTACCCAAATCTTCCACCAAGGCACCTGCAAATTCCCAGATGTTTCTGCGGGGGAATGGCCCTAGCCCTCACCCTCCGATCCAACAGGTCCCAGACGTGCTCAATGGGATTGAGATCCGGGCTCTTCGCTGGCCATGGCAGAACACTGACATTCCTGTCTTGCAGGAAATCAGCCATACTGCTTGTTCTGTGAGTGGTGGCATTGTCATGCTGGAGGGTCATGTCAGGATGAGCCTGCAGGAAGGGTACCACATGAGGGAGGAGGTCTTCTCTGTTTCACACAGCGTTGAGACTGCCTGCAATGACAAGCTCAGTCCGATGATGCTGTGACACTCCGCCCCAGACCATGACAGACCCTCCAAATCGATCCCGCTCCAGAGTACAGGCCTCGGTGTAACGCTCATTCTTTCGACGACAAACGCAAATCCGACCATCACCCCTGCTGAGACAAAACCGCGACTCGTCAGTGAAGAACACTTTTTGCCAGTCCTGTCTGGTGAGGACCTGCCTTGAAACAGGCCTACAAGCCCTCAGTCCAGCCTCTCTCAGCCTATTGCGGACAGTCTGAGCACTGATGGCGGGATTGTGCGTTCCTGGTGTAATTTGGGCAGTTGTTGTTGCCATCCTGTACCTGTCCCGCAGGTGTGATGTTCGGATGTACCGATCCTATGCAGGTGTTGTTACACGTGGTCTGCCACTGCGACATTGCAATTTATTGCCCTGGCCACATCTGCAGTCCTCATGCCTCCTTGCAGCATGCCTAAGGCACGTTTACACAGATGAGCAGGGACCCTGGGCATCTTTCTTTTGGTGTTTTTCAGAGTCAGTAGAAAGTCCTCTTTAGTGTCCTAAGTTTTCGTAACTGTGACCTTATTTGCCTACCGTCTTTAATGACTGTTCCACAGGTGCATGTTCATTAAACAAGCATGGGAAACAGTGTTTAAGCCCTTTACAATGAAGATCTGTGAAGTTTTGGATTTTTACTAATTATCTTTGAAAGACAGGGCTCTGAAAAAGGCACGTTTCTTTTTTTCCTGAGTTTATAAGCACCTATCCACTACTGATATAAGCCTTAATTTATCGTCAAGCAAAATTTCACAAATTATTTAAACTGGCATATCGGCTGCTGACTGGTCGAGTAACCTCTCTGCCAGGAAGTCCTTCATAAGGATTAGTGACACGGCCAATAAATACAGCGCCATCCAGACAGATTGACAAGAACCTCTGACTGGATGTAACACAGCCACCATCCGCTGGGATTTTGTGCTGTATCGCCACCATCCCTCTACAACACATCATTTCATTCTCTGTAATAAACTCATTCTCAGACCTACTCTGTAAATTCAGCCATTTTTGGGAGTACCAAAATTCTCTCCTGCCAATGACACAATGCCAATTTACAGTTAGCTTGCGTTCTAAATCATAGTGTTTCCATTGCCCTTCAAATGGAAGAAGTTTGAACCACCAAGACTCTTCCAAGAGCTGGCAGCCCGACCAAACTGAGCAAATCGGGGGAAGAGAACCCGATGGTCACTCTGACAGAGCTCCAGAGTTCCTCTGTGGAGATGGGAGAACCTTCCAGAAGGACAACCATCTCTGCAGCGCTCCACCAATTAGGCCTTTATTGTAGAGTGGCCAGATGGAAGCCACTCCTCAGTAAAAAGGCACATGAAAGGCCACTTGGAGTTTGCCAAAAGGTACCTAAGGGACTCTCAGACCATGAGAAACAAGACTCTGGTCTAATGAAACCAAGATTGAACTCTTTGGCCTGAATGCCAAGCGCCACATTAATACAACTTGATTAGTCACATGCGCCGAATACAACAGACCTTACAGTGAAATGCTTACTTACGAGCCCCTAACCGACAGTGCAGTTTCAAAAAATATGGATAAGAATAAGACATCTGGAGGAAACCAGGCACTGCTCATCACCTGGCCAATAACATTCCTACGGTGAAGCATGGTGGTGGCAGCAGCATGCTGTGGGGATGTTTTTCAGTGGCAGGGAATGGGAGACTAGTCAAGATCAAGGGGAAGATGAACAGAGCAAAGTACAGAGAGATCCTTGATGAAAACCTGCTCCAGAGTCCTCAGGACCTAAGACTGGGGCGAAGGTTCACCTTCCAACAGGACAACAACCCTAAGCACACAGCCAAGGCAACGCAGGAGTGGCTTCGGGACAAGTCTCTGAATGTCCTTGAGCGGCCCAGCCAGAGCCCGACCTTGGAGCCAATCGAACATCTCTGGAGAGAACTGAAAATAGCTGTGCAGCGACGTACCCCATCCAACCTGACAGAGCTTGAAAGGATCTGCAGAGAAGAAATGGGAAAAACTCCCCAAATACAGGTGTGCCAAGCTTGTAGCGTCATACCCAAGAAGACTTGAAGCTGTAATAGCTGCCAAAGGTGCTTCTACAAAGTACTGAGTAAAGGGTCTATAATACAATTTTTTTTAAATAAATTTCCCAAAATTTGTAAAATTCTGTTTTGCTTTGTCATTATGGGGTATTTTGTGCAGATTGAGGTAAGATTTATTTAAAATCCATTTTAGAATAAGGCTGTAACGTATCAAAATGTGGAAAAAGTGAAGGGGTCTGAATACTTTCCGAATACACTGTAGCTGGTTTGATTAAAACCAGTGTGTGGTTTAAAACCTGTGTATTTTAATAAAATCAACTGTGTCTATATATGGAAAAATATACGTTTAAAATTTTGAGCAATCGATTGGTCGAAGAACAGACAATTTTCATTGGACCAAGATTTTTATTTTATATAGTTGGGGACAACCCTAGACCAGAGCCTCTGGTTTCCAATGGGAGCAAATTAATCAAAGTGGGCAGAACAAGCAAGGAGGTGGGCAGAGCCAAGAATGAGTTAGTGAGATCCTATTGGTGCGTTTTAGCATTGATTTGCATATTTCTGTTAGGGAATACCTACTATGAAGTGTGGGTGTGCAATAACTCAATTCGCCCTTGCACGCCTTCTAAAACTTTTTTTCCCGTGTGGCTCAGTTGGTAGAGCATGGCGCTTGCAACGCCAGGGTTGTGGGTTCATTCCCCACGGGGGGACCAGGATGAATATGTATGAACTTTCCAATTTGTAAGTCGCTCTGGATAAGAGCGTCAGCTAAATGACTTAAATGTAAATGTAAATGTGGCAGGTTGGTTGCCTTGTTATTTGACCTGCAGATTGCCCCCTCAAAGTCTAGTTTGTGAATCTTTTACTTTTGTACACCATCTTCAAAAACAGCAGAAAATTATCATTTGGGTTATTGAAAAGATTAACAGCAGTGTATATGTTAAAATTATTTCTTACACTATGCTTGTTTTGTCAAACTGAAATTAGGAAAACATTTTAGAATTTTTGCAACCATGCAATGGCAGAGCAATTTCTACATATTGCACATTTAACCTCTCTTGTGTAGGGGGCAGTATTTTGACATCCGGATGAAAAGCGTGCCCAAAGTAAACTGCCTGTTACTCAGGCCCAGAAGCTAGGATATGCATATAATTTGTAGATTTGAATAGAAAACTCTAAAATGTCCAAAACTGTTAAAATAATGTCTGAGTTTAACATAACTGATATGGCAGGCAAAAACCTGAGAAAAATACATCCAGGAAGTGGGATTTCTTTATGTTTGTAGTTTTCCATTGACTGCCTATACAGTATCCAATGACTTAGGACTCAGATTGCACTTCCTAGGGCTTCCACTAGATGTCAACCGTCTTTAGACATTGTTTCAGGCTTGTATTCTGAAAAATGAGGGAGTAAGACCAGTCAGTGGATAGTGGAAAGTCCCCAGACCTGTTTGGTGCGCGCGGCCTTTCTTGTTTTTCTTTTATATTGACAAAGCTATTGTCCGGTTGAAATATTATTGATTATTATGACTAAAAACAACCTGAGGATTGATTATAAACATCGTTTGACATGTTTCTACAAACTTTACTGATACTTTTTGGATTTTGTCGTCTGCCTTTATATCCAAAAACGGAGGTTTTTGGATATAAAGAGGGACTTTATCGAACAAAACTAACATTTGTGTAACTGGGAGTCTTGTGAGTGCAACCATATGAAGATCAAAGGTAAGTGATTAATTGTATCGCTATGTCTGACTTTTGTTACTCCTCTACTTGGCTGGTAACTTTTTGTAATGTTTTGTGTGCTGTGCGCTGTCCTCAGATAATTACATGGTATGCTTTTGCCGTAAAGCCTTTTTGAAATCTGACACCGTGGTTGGATTAACAAGAAGTTCATCTTTAAGCCGATGTATAACACTTGTATGTTTTATGAATTTTTATTATGAGTATTTCTGTTTTTGAATTTGGCGCTCTGCAATTTCACTGGATGTTGGCCAGGTGGGACGCTAGCGTCCCACATACCCTAGAGGCTTTAACTACAAAAGCTAGTTACGAGACAACCCATATTGTTCCTCCAAAGACATTGCAACAATACTTCATTGGGTCGTTCCACAAAATTAGTTCCTTTTGCATCCCTTTGATATTTTAAGTAGAGAATATACACAAATATAGCATTTTAAAAGCCTGTTATATTAAATTAAGTCCCCTTTAATATTGCCCAGATGGAGAACTCAATAAAATCAGATTTTTTATGAATAAAGGCTAACGTTAGTTAAAGCGCGAGAATTCAGCATTTTGACGTCCCTGTCACTTCTTGGAAGATTTTAACCCATTTAATCCCAAAATTCCACCATCATTGTAAAGCCCTAGTTATTTTGTTGCTTTGACAGTCATTTCTGAAGGTTCATTCATTTATGTCTATCCCTTATTTTAAAAAGGTCAACCCTGTTACGGAAACTGAACTCTCGTTTTAATATGGTGAAACTATTCCTTTTAAATTATTTATTTCAAAAAGAAACATTGACCATCTAATAGTAAAATTACAGTAAAAGCAGGTGAGTTGGTTCTACTGTTAAGAAATTTCCTGGTGTGGAAAACTGAACATAAACACACCAACCCTGTAGACAGGCTAGAAATATCTTAATAACTTTGTGAATCTTGCACTCAATTGCCACTCCACAAAACAAACTTCCATTCCCCCTGTCACAAGGGGATTTATGGTTGATTTAAGAAGAAATGTTCAACCCTATTACAGTCAACCCTGTTACTGGTCTTTATTTATTTTCTTTTTTACCAAGTTACACTTCTCAAAAGGCACCAAAATGGTGGAATGACCGATGTTCTCAATGTTTTCGGGGCACTGAGCAAATTTCAGGTCTGCTGAGTGCAAACTAACGTTGTGATAATGGCGCCGGAGGGGATGGCTCCTAACCAACTGCTATTTTGTTTCTTTTTTCAAAAAAAATTGCCACTCATTTTGTACATATTGTTACTGCTACCGTATCTTATGACCAAAAAGAGCTCCTGGACAGCGATTACACACCTCGAACAGGAAAAATATTTTTTCTTTAAGGAGTCCGATGCGAAGGATATACTGCTTCCCCGAGACCAGGCCCAAATCCCCGTCATTTGTGTGAGGAAAAGACGTAAATACAGGGGGCAGAGGTCTGTGTGCCGTGTGTGAATTCGCCGGTCAGTGAGTAAACCACCACTACCCTCGGTATTATAGGCCCATGTGCAACCATTGGAAAACAAACTGGATGATCTACGATTAAGACTATACTACCAACGGGACATTAAAAACTGTAATATCTTATGTTTCACAGACTTGGCTGAACGACGACACGGATAATAGAGCTGGCTGGCTTCTCAGTGTTCCGGTAGGACAGAGCAGCTTCGTCTGGTAAGACGAGGGGTGGGGGTGTGTGTATTTGTGTGTGTGTGTGTGTGTGTGTGTGTGTGTGTGTGTGTGTGTGTGTGTGTGTGTAACTGCTGTTGCGCGATGTCTAATATTAAAGACGTCTCGAGGTATTGCACGCCTGAAGTAAAACACCTCATGATAAGCTGTAGACCACACCAACTATATTACTCGTAGCCATCCATTTACCACCACAAACCGATGCTGGCACTAAGACCGCACTAAACGAGCTGCAGTTGAAGTAGGAAGCTTACATACACTTAGATTGGAGTCATTAAAACTTGTTTTTCAACCACTCCACACATTTTTTGTTAACAAACTATAGTTTTGGCAAGTCGGTTAGGACATCTACTTTGTGCATGACACAAGTCATTTTTCCAACAATTGTTTACAGACAATTTATTTCCCTTATAATTCACTGTATCACAATTCCAGTGGGTCAGAAGTTTACATACACTAAGTTGACTGTGCCTTTAAACAGCTTGGAAAATTCCAGAAAATGATGTCATGGCTTTAGAAGCTTCTGATTGATTCAAATGACGTCAATTAGCCTATTGGAGGTGTACCTGTGGATGTATTTCAAGGCCTACCTTCAAACTCAGTGCCTCTTCACTTGACATCATTGGAAAATCAAAAGAAATCAGCCAAGACCTCAGAAAAATAATTTGTAGTCTGGTTCATCCTTGGGAGCAAATTCCAAATTCCTGAAGGTATCACGTTCATCTGTACAAACAATAGTAAGCAAGTATAAACACCATGGGACCAAGCAGCCGTCATACCATCCAGGAAGGAAACGCGTTGTCTCCTTGAGATGAACGTACTTTGGTGCGAAAAGTGCAAATCAATCCCGAGGAAACAGGTACAAAAGTATCTATATCCACAGTAAAATTAGTCCTATATCGACAAAACCTGAAAGGCTGCTCAGCAAGGAAGAAGCCACTGCTCCAAAACCACCATAGAAAAGCCAGGACTACAGTTTGCAACTGTACATGGGGACAAAGATTATACTTTTTGGAGAAATGTCCTCTGGTGTGATGAAACAAAAAGAGAACTGTTCGGCCATAATACCCATCGTTATGTTGGGAGGAAAAAGGAGGAAGCTTGCTAGCCAAAGAACACCATCCCAACCGCGAAGCACGGGGGTGGCAGCATCATGTTGTGGGGTGCTTTGCTGCAGGAGGGACTGCAGAAAAATAGAAAGACAAAATAGATGGCATCATGAGGCAGGAAAATGTGGATATATTGAAGCAACATCAAGACATCAGTCAGGAAGTTAAAGCTTGGTTGCAAATGGGTCTTCCAAATGGACGATGACCCCAAGCACGCTTCCAAAGTTGTGGCAAAATGGCTTAAGGACAACAAAGTCAAGGTATTGGAGTGGCCATTACAAAGCCCTGACCTCAAGCCTATAGAAAATTTGTGGGCAGAACTGAAAAAGTGTGTGCGAGCAAGGAGGCCTACAAACCTGACTCAGTTACACCAGCTCTGTCAGGAGGAATGGGCCAAAATTCACCCAACTTATTGTGGGAAGCTTGTGGAAGGCTACCCAAAATGTTTGACCCAAGTTAAACAATTTAAAGGCAATGCTACCAAATACTAATTGAGTGTATGTAAACTTCTGACCCACTGGGAATGTGATGAAGAAATCTCTCCTATTATTCTGACATTGCATTCTTAAAATAAAGTGGTGATCTTAACTGACCTAAAACAGGTTATTTTTAATGTCAGGAATTGTGAAACTGAGTTTAAATGTATTTGGCTAAGGTGTATGTAAACTTCTGACTTCAACTGTATATAAGGCCATAAGCAAACAAGAAAATGCTCATCCAGAAGCGGCACTCCTAGTGGCCGGAGACTTGAATGCAGGCAAACTTAAATCCGTTTTAGCTCATTTCTACCAACATGTTACATGTGCAACCAGAGAATAAAAAAAAAATAAAAAAAATCAAATAACCTCTAGGCCAACTTTACTCCACACACAGAGACGCATACAAAGCTCTCCCTCGTCCTCCATTTGGCAAATCTGAGCATAATTATATTCTCCTGATTCCTGCTTACAAGCAAAAACTGAAGCAGGAAGTACCAGTGACTCGCTCAATACAGAAGTGTTCAGAAGACGTGGATGCTACACTGCAGGACTGTTTTGCTAGCACAGACTGGAATATTTTACAGGATTCCTCCAATGGCATTGAGGAGTATACCACCTCAGTCACCGGCTTCATCAATAAGTGCATCAACGACGTCATCTCAACAGTGATCGTACGTACATTTCCCAAACAGAAGCCATGGATTATCGGCAACATCCGCACCGAGCTAAAGGCTAGAGCTGCCGCGTTCAAGGAGCGGGACACTAATCCGGACGCTTATAAGAAATCTCGCTATGCCCTCAGAAAAACCATCAAACAGGCAAAGTGTCAATACAGGATTAAGATTGAATCTAACTACACAGGCTCTGACGCTCGTCAGATGTGGCAGGGCTTAAACTATTACGGACTACAAAGGGAACCCTCCAGACGAACTAAATGCCTTTTATGCTCGCTTGAGGAAAGCGACACTGAAGCACGCATGAGAGCACCGAAGGTAACCTGCCTAAATGATTACTGCCCCATAGCACTCACGTCTGTAGCCATGAAGTGCTTTGAAAGGCTGGTCAAGCTTCCAACCATCCAGGACCAGACGGTGTCAGAGGAAGGCCCTAAAAATTGTCAAAGACTCCAGTCACCCAAGTCCTAGACAGTTCTCTCTGCTACCGCACGGCAAGTGGTACCAGAGCGCCAAGTCTAGGATCAAAAGGCTCCTTAACAGCTTCTACCCGCAAGCCATAAGACTGCTGAACTAAACTAATCAAATGGCCACCCAGACCATTTACATTGACCCCTACTCGCTGTTTATTATCTATAGTCACTTTACAAATTACCTCGACTAACCTAACCTGTACCCCCGCACATTGACTCGGTAACACATTTCTTGTTACTTTTTGATTGATTAGATTTTTTACTTTAATAAAATATTTACAAAATTTTAACTAACTCTATTTCTTGAACTGCATTGTTGTTTAAGGGCTTGTAAGTAAGCACTTCATGGCACATGTGACAAATACATTTGATTTGAAAATGCTGTGCAACTTCCGGCGATTGTTTACTGTGAACACTGAGGCTGTACCCGCTTTAGTTTGAACAGTGACCAAGTAGGCTACTGTGACTATTTGATCATAATGTAGGCCTAACAGAGTGGCCTACCATCAACATTTTTTTTTGTTGAGAAAACATGCATCCCACAACATCCTAAAAAGCATTCGGCCTACAGTAGCAGAAAATGTGTGGAGTTCAAATGTAGGACTTTGAGGAAAAAAAACATGCAGGTCTTAACATTAACCTGATTATCCACTTGTCCTTCAGACAAGGAGGTGACTGAAAATGTGTTGTTTGATGCAAGAAACCACTTTACAAAATAAAATGAATTATTCCCATTCCATTACCACAGAGAATCAGACAAATTACGCTACCCTCTGCATATTGGCTACTTAGAATATTCAAGATCGTCTCAAAATACAACACTGCTCTTTACCTGACTCGCTTTCAAAGATGGCTAGAAATGCACACATTTTGTGCTCTTGTAGGAAGCAACCACTCCCCCATTGTTGACTAGAAATTAGCTATAACTGGGCTAATAACTCACTAACTAGCAAAGACTATGAACAAATGTGCACAGGTGGCTACATGCAGCTCTCGCTTTGATCTCAAAACAAGCACAACTACTCACTACCGCTCATGCTGTAAACACAATCCAGTTCAAAGTGAATGGCACATATCCATATATATAGGCCTACTGCAGCTCCGATTGGTTATGGCACACCGGTCTGTGTAGAGTACGGACCTGAGTCGTGCTTGTCAATGGAATAGAACCCTAAACCAATGCACTCTGCCTACAATAAAATCTCTTGCACAGTTAGTTTTGCATACCAAGTCTTGCATAGCTCGTTTTGTTTCGATATGTTACATTGAAAGTGGCTAATATTGCATTGATTCGAGCACAATTCCCACAGCAGAGCGAAACGTTGATAGTGTTAACTAAAGGGGAAAACTCTAGAAAGTTGAGCGAAGTTTAATCTCGTGCTTCTCGGCGTGGGCTTGTATTGCTTCTGCACAGCAGTCCAAGGGGAGCTGCGTGCCTGTGCACTTGCGCAGCTTAGAGGGAATGACCCCATTGTACTTTGGCAGAAGAGGGGTAAAGACACATTCTGGGTTAACATCAGACAAAATGCGAGGTCAATCCATGACAAAGGGGCACTCACGTTACACCGGGGTAGCTGCTATACTTCTTTTTCCCAAACCGGTTCTGTTGGACAAAGAAGTCAAATCGTTCCGACTTTTTCCACATGTAGTAGAAGGCGACACATTCAGCGACTGTCCTTGTATTCACCTGAAGGAGAAAGAGTAGGTGAAGGGTTAAATGGAGAGATGTATCAAGTCCTTGCAGGACATGACTGGCATTGAACAACAATATCCCCATTTCATCTACAGTAGAACCTCATAAGCTACAAAACTCAGGGCTGGTTTTCCAGACTAAGCATAGTCCTTGGGAGAAAAAAAAAAAACACTTCCTATGGAGATCATCCATTGAGCATGATTGTTGGTCCAGAAACAGGCATAAAGTTTTTGGGAAACCAGTCCTCAGTTACCAACTGACAGGTCAACTGAACAGGCAATATAAATGCAAAGAAAGAAGCTAAAAAACACAGATTTACAAATTCTGGACAATTGATTAGTAAACATGTAAATATGGAATGGTTTGTTTGTTTTTAAATGAATTTCAAAGTTATAGATATTTCAGTGTTCCCGAACGACCTACATTCCCGACATCATTGTATCTTTGAAGTCCTACTGTAAGGATAAGACTGGTCTTACCTTGTGTTTCTGGATGAGGTGAAAGTTCTTCTCATAAAGGAGGAGCGCAAGTTCAAAGTTTCTGCATTCTTCTTCTGACCAGGGAGGCATTTCACCTGAAATCAAAAGGTGGAACATTTATTTTTTACTCCACTGTTTTAATACAATATGAATGTGTGTGTAAAAATGTCAACTTTACCCTCAGAGGACTTTTCACTCCGGCGATAACGCTCCAGTGCATCATGGACGGTGTAGTTACACTTCACAAGCTCATACAAGGCCTTGGGAGGGACAAATAACACTAATCAGTTAACTTCTTTGTGATAGGGGGCAGCATTTTCACTTTTGGATGAATTGCGTGCCCATAGTGAACTGCCTCCTACTCTGTCCCAGATGCTAATATATGCATATTATTATTACTAATGGATATAAAACACTCTGAAGTTTCTAAAACTGTTTGAATGATGTCTGTGAGTATAACAGAACTCATATGGCAGGCAAAAACCTGAGAAATATTCCAAACAGGAAGTGAGAATTCTGAGGCTGGTCGATGTTCAACTCATCGCCTATTCAATTCCCTGTAAGATATGGATCTGTTTGCACTTCCTACGCCTTCCACTAGATGGCAACAGCCTGTAGAACGTGGAATGAAGCCTCTACTGTGATGTTGAGCCGGATGGGAGGTGTTTCAGTCATTGGTCTGGCAGAATGCCAGTTCCTGGTCACGCGCGTTCCAAACGATACCGTCTTGCTTTCCATAACTTCTAGAGACACAAAGGAATTCTCCGGTTGGAACGTTATTGGATAGTTATGATAACATCCTGAAGATTGATTCTCTACTTAGTTTGACCAGTTTATTCGACATGTTATATAACTTTTTGAAGTTTTCGTCCGAGTTCGCCTGCATCTGTTTGGACATGTGCACTAAACATGCTAGCAAAAGTAGCTACTTAGACATAATGGACATTATCGAACAAAACAACGATTTATTGTGGAACTAGGAGTGCATTCTGATGATCAAAGGTAAGGGAATATTTATGATGCAATTTCGTATTTCTGTTGACTCCAACATGGCGGAGAAATGTTGTTATATCTGAGCGCCGTCTCAGATTATTGCATGGTGTGCTTTTTCCGTAAAGTTTTTTTGAAATCTGACACAGCGGTTGCATTAAGAACGAGTGTATCTTTAATTCTATGTAAAACATGTATCTTTCATCAAAGTTTATGATGAGTATTTCTGTTATTTGACGTGGCTCTCTGCAATTTCTCTGGATATTTTGGAGGCATTTCTGAACATGGCGCCAATGTAAACCGAGATTTGTGGATATAAATATGCACATCATCGAACAAAACATAAATGTATTGTGTAACATGATGTCCTATGAGTGTCATCTGATGAAGATCAAAGGTTAGTGATTCATTTTATCTCTATTTCTGCTTTTTGTGACTACTATCTTTGGCTGGGAAAATGGCTGTGTTTTTCTGTGGCTATGTACTGAGCTAACATGATCTTTTGGTGTGCTTTCGCCGTAAATCCTTTTTGAAATCAGACATGTTGGCTGGATTCACAACATGTGTAGCTTTAATTTGGTGTCTTTCATGTGTGACTTCATGAAAGATTGATTTTTATAGTAATATATTTGAATTTGGTGCGCTACATTTTTTCTGGCTTTTGGCCAAGTGGGACGCTAACGTTCCACATATCCCAGAGAAGTTAAGAGAGCTAGAGAACAAGAGAGAAAGAAAAATGTACCTGTTCGTTGTCTTGAACGAGACCACTCTCCAGCGCAGGCCCCATCTTCCCATCAACTACTAGGGCGGAAGTGTCATGCAGGAAGTCTTTCACCGTCTGCTCCGGCAGGGCATCAGGTTGCCATAGCAACTGGTCTTCATTCTCATACACTAGGAGGATACATTTTTAGACAAGGACAACACTTGGAAGCTTCCTACCTTTACATCATATCTGTTGATTATGACGTTACATTCAGTATATTGAACAGATTTTATACATATATTGAAAATCAAGTAAACTGATATCTGTTCAACATCTTAACATTGAATTTCACCACTTCACAAGCTCATCATAAGCCTTGGGAAGGACAAAAAAAAATAAAAAAATGTTTAAATCAATTTAAATTCAGAGTTGATCTTCAAGAGAGCTAGAGTGGAGTGTGCGAGAGAAATTCTAAAAATATATTTGGTATCTCACATACACACACTGACCTTTTTCATTGGCGTCGTAGCAACAGACAAGGGCAGGGATTTCAGCTTGATACTGGGACCCGACCATGATTTCCTTTGAAAACAGATTTTTTTTAAATTAGTTCATTTAAATACCATTATGTTGACATTTGCAGTTTAACAAGCCATCCACGTGTCATGAGCCTCATCTACTAGGAGTCGGTGGAGGAATGATTGATCATGAGAAGCACTGAAATACACACCTTCCTGGTGTCCTCAGGACACACACCATCTTCCTCACCCTCCGATTCCTTGTCTCCATCGTAAATAGCATTAGCTAGAGAAGCAGATAGTGGGAGGTGAGGAGATAATACAGGGAAGTAAAAGGGACTGCAGTGCATAGGGGGTGTCAACTTAAACTGTGAACCAGCGATACGAGCAGCATGAAACCAAAAAATATTGCGGAAACATGATATAGGAGACCACACTTGTGAGCACCCACACAGAGCATCTGCATACACATGGGAGTTTGCTTCACTCTGCTGCGAAGTGATAGCTGCATGGAAACAACCGTGGAGGAGATTAGCCTCTCACTTCTCGTTGTTGCCAAAGTCGGCTCGATATGCTACTTCCCGAAATTTGGATCGCGGACACTACCATTACACTTTACCACAAACCTTTTACATTAGGACTTAAATCTCACAAAATATTTCATGTTGCCAAATGCACTGATGTCAGATGATGCATGTCAGTGGTAGCATTATAGGGAAACAAAAAGGAAGATATTCCACAGTTCAAGGAAGTGAATCCTGCCAATGTTAAACTTACAACGTAGTGTTCTGGGGAAGAAATCACTGGTTTCATGGGATGTCACCGAGGGTGTGAGGTCATCAGCTGAGGACTGCGTTTCTTCATCGTCACCTGACAGAAGATCTTTTGCTATCTCTTCCTGATTAAAATACACCAATAAGTCAATACATACACTACCAGTCAAACATTTTAGAACACCTACTTCAAGAGTTCATTTTTACTATTTTCTACATTGTATAATAATAGTGTAGACATCAAAACTACGAAATAACACATATGGAATCATGTAGTAACCCAAAAAAAAGTGACAAATCAAAATACATTTTATATTTGAGATTCTTCAAAATAGTCACCCTTTGCACACTCTTGGCATTCTCTAAACCAGCTTCATGAGGTAGTCACCTGGAATCCATTTCAATTAACAGGTGTGCCTTGTTGAAAGTTAATTTGTGGAATTTCTTGCCTTCTTAATGCGTTTGACCCAATCAGTTGTGTTGTGACAAGGTAGGGATGGGTATACAGAAGATAGCCCTATTTGGTAAAAGACCAAGTCCATATTATGGCAAGAACAGCTCAAAAAAGCAAAGAGAAACAGTCCATCCTTACTTTAAGACATGAAGGTCAGTCAATCCGGAAAATTTCAAGAACTTTGAAAGGTTTTTTTCAAGTGCAGTCGCAAAAACCATCAAGCACTATGATGAAACCTTCAGGCCTTCATGGTCAAATTGCTGCAAAGAAAGCACTACTAAAGGACACCAATAACAAGAAGAAACTTACTTGGGCCAAGAAACACAAGCAATGGACATTAGTGGTGGAAATCTGTCCTTTGGTCTGGAGTCCAAATTGGAGATTTTTGGTTCCAATCGCCGTGTCTTCGTGAGAAGTAGTGTGTGTGAACGGATGATCTCTGCATGTGTATTTCCCACCGTAAAGCATGGAGGACGAGTTGTTATGCTGTGGGGGTGCTTTGCTGGTGACACTGTCTGATTTCTTTAGAATTCAAGGCACACTTAACCAGCATGGCTACCACAGCATTCTGCAGCAATTCGCCATTCCATCTGGTTTGGGCTTAGTGGGACTATTATTTGTTTTTCCACAGGACAACAACCCAACACACCTCCAGGCTGTGTAAGGGCTATTTGACCATGGAGAATAATGGAGTGCTGCATCAAATGACCTGGTCTCCACAATCCCCCGACTTCAACCAAATTTAGATGGTTTGGGACGAGTTGGACCGCAGAGTGAAGGAAAGGCAGCCAACAAGTTCTCAGCATGTGTGAGAACTCCTTCAAGACTGTTGGAAAAGCATTCCAGGTGAAGCTGGTTGAGAGAATGCCAAGAGTGTGCAAAGCTGTCATCAAGGCAAAGGGTGGCTATTTGAAGAATCTCAAATATATTTTGATTCGTTTAACACTTTTTTGGTTACTACATGATTCCATATTTGTTTTTTCATAGTTTTGATATCTTCACTATTATTCTACAATGTAGAAAATAGTAAAAATAAAGAAACACCCTTGAATGAGTAGGTGTTCTAAAACTTTTGACCGGTAGTGTATACAACACATAAAAACAATGGTTTTGCTAAATCTTTTGGAAAAAGAGTGCAGTAGGAATACAATGTTCAGGCTGTCATCACAATGACACCCCCAGTATCCAACAGTGAATCTGAGGCAAATTATTTTAAAAGGAAAGCCCTCTCACAACCTACTAACATTTTGTTTACAAATATGTTTTCACTGCAGGTGGGATAACTTTTCCAAGTGAATGGAAATATTACAGAAGAGGAAGTCCAACGTACAAAATTGACACGGTGCTTACTTACTTTATCTAATGTCATATCAGGTAGCTCGTCCGTAAGTTCAACAGAAGAGCCGCCCACACTGGACCCTCCAGCGGTGCCAATTGATGCTTCGTATCTATACATAGCCAGCAGCTCCTCCAGTGGCATGTTGCCCTCCTGAATGATTAAAGATGACTTGATTTTGTTTTACAAATCATAACAAACAAAACTTCATGCATAACAGTTAGGAAGATTTATGACAGAATATTAACATTAAAAAATTGGACAGTTCACTCAATACAAATGTATCTCGTTTCCCACACCTTGGCTGCTGTCAATCCACCGAGGCAGCCTTTCTAGCATTTTCTTGTACAGAGCGAGGCTAGTATTGTATTGAGGGGAGTTGTATCGGCCATTAAATTATAGCCTGTTCAAAAATTCCAGTTGATCAACTATCCCATGTTAGCAAGGTAAATTAGGTTAACCAGTTATTTAAATATTCAGTTATCATGCCCAGATTATGTTCCCATGGGGCCTCAACCCCCGGGGGGCCCCAATCAATTTTGTGGAGTCACTAAAGTATCATATGAACATGAGACAGGGCAAAATGTGTAGAATTCCAGGAAATTAGCTTTAAAACAGCAAAAACAGTGTTTGCTCTGGAAAAAATGTGGAGCAGTGGGAGGAAAAGGTCGCAGGGGAATAGAAGGGGAGGGCTGAAACTACATTTAGATGGTGTCCTGCATAGATTCTCTGGGGGGGGGGGGGTGTGTTGCTCATAATAATGGCTAGAATAGAGTCAATTGAATGGTATCAAACATATATGTGGTTGATACCATTCCATGGACTCCATTCCAGCCATTAATATGAGCCATCCTCCCCTCAGCAGCCTCCACTGCCGGGGTCCCCCCCAGACAATTTATGTAGAAGGAACAAGAGGCTCAATTCTGGTGACAAAAATAATAGAAAAATTATACTCCAAAATAAATAAAAATGATGCAGACACCATCTACAGTTTAAAATTTCCACCTCCTGAAATAACATACTGGTAAAATGATTTGTTAAAATATATTTGTTTTCATATTGGACCACACATATAGCCTATGCATGGTCCATATGATCAGGTATGCTATTAGCAATAAGCATTATCACCTGTAGCCCAACTGATGCAGCATAGTGGATATAAATAAATAGGCAACCCCATGCTTCAGCCGATCTGCATTTACCCTATTGGGCTAAAACAGAAATATCACATTAAGTATTCAGACCCTTTACTCAATACTTTGTTGAAGCCCCTTTGGCAGCGATTACAGCCTCGACTCTTCTTGGGTATGATGCTACAAGCTTGACACACCTGTATTTGGGGAGCGTCTCCCATTCTTCTCTGCAGATCCTCTCAAGCGCTGTCAGGTTGGATGGGGATTATCACTGCACAGCTATTTTCAGGTTTCTCCAGCGATGTTCGATCGGGTTCAAGTCCAGGCTCTGGCTGGGCCACTCAAGGACATTGACACTTGTCCCAAAGCCACTCCCATGTTGTCTTGGCTGTGTGCTCAGGGTCGTTGTCCTATTGGAAGGTGAACCTTCATCTCAGTCTCAGGACCTGAGCTCTCTGGATCAGGTTTCATCAAGGATCTCTGTACTTTGCTTCGTTCATCTTTCCATTGATCCTGACTAGTCTCCCATTCCCTGCCACTGGAAAACATCCTCACAGCATGATGCTGCCACCACCACCATGCTTCACCGTAGGGATGGTGCCAGGTTTCCTCCAGATGTGACGCTTGGTAGTTAAATCTTGGTTTCATCAAACCAGAGAATATTGTTCTCATGGTCTAGGAGTTCTTTAGGTGCCTTTTGGCAAACTCCAAGCGGGCTGTCGTGTGCCTTTCACTGAGGAGTGGCATCCGTTTGGCCACTCTACCATAAAGCCCTGATTGCAGCACTCCACCAGAGACAGTTGTCCTTCTGGAAAGTTCTCCCATCTCCACAGAGGAACTCTGGAGCTCTGTCTGAGTGACCGTCGGGTTCCTGGTCACCTCCCTGGCCCTTCTCCGATTGCTCAGTTTGGCCAGGCTGCCAGCTCTAGGAAGAGTCTTGGTGGTTCCAAACTTTTTCCATTTAAGAATGATGGAGGCCACTGTGTTCTTGGGGACCAAGAAGGCTGCAGTAATGTTTTGGTATTTTTCCCCTGATCTGTACCTCAACACAATCCCGTCTCAGAGCTCTATGGACAATCCTTTGACCTCATGGCTTGGTTTTGCTCTGACATGCACTGTAAACTGTGGGACCTTTAGGCAGGTGTGTGCCTTTCAAATCATGTCCAATCAATAGAATTCCCTACATAAGGGACGGCAATGTCATTTCCCGTATGATTGATGAGGATCTCCATATTGCAAATGTACGGTCCCTTACTAGACGTCCGCAAATAGGCCGACAGCCTCAGATCTTAGGTAATTTTTCCACTGTTCTGGAAAATTCCACCAGATGGCAACTGGCTGCTTATTGCAAATGGACAAAACACCAAAGTGACATGGCCATTTCTCATAAACGGAAAAGACTTCGGAGACGAAACTCGGTGAGCACAGGTTTGGCCAAATGGGCTTTTAGCCCAGAAACAAGATGGCGTTGAGGCCATTAAAGGTCAAAAACTGTAATAGAGCGCTAAGTTGACCGCTTCTCGTCAAAGTACATGAACCTACGGTGTCAGGAAAAAAGAAACAAACATTTATCTACCGTAATTTATGAGAAATTGTACAATTGGTGATAGTTAAGTGGGGTGTTCCCCCCCCCCCCCCCCAAAAAAAAAATTACAGATCCAGTTGCGGCGTTTCGGAGCTCTACGTGATTTCTGTGATTTTCTGAAATCACACACGGGAGTGACACAGTGTGAGGCTAATAGACACACAGAGCCTGCAATAGTTACCTGCGTTTGAACTAAAAGAACCGTCCGACCTAGAGCTCTGAAACTGTATATACAAGTCGATAGTGCACGGTAAGTTATATGGCTCTAGAAGGTTCTCAGGCCGAGAAACAGCCTCGTACATTTGCAATGACTTCAATTCATTTTGACCATCGCAAAAATGACGACATTTAGAAAAGTCCCAGAGTCACAAGACTAGGTGCATTGAAACCGCCTCGGCCCATAGAGACGGACCCTAAAGTTTGTCCGATAGCCCTTTCAGGGACCCCGTAGCAATGCCCGGACAAAGGGAATTTTCAGCACTAATTAAGGTCGCTGCTTGGGCTTCGAATTACCTATTGAACCGAAACTCGGGGGTCACCTCAGCTAGGCCTACACAATGTCATAACTGGACCCGCAGCTAGAATGTAACTACGCATTTTACGTTTTTATTATGGTTTAAACAGAAGGCGCTGTGAATTTTGGGCCTGCTCTGATAGTATGTATCAGTTTGGTGTCAAAATGATATCTTATTGACTGATGGACGCTGACTTGATGGCTCACTTTTGTCTATTTGCAATAAGTTTAAACAGTGATGAACCATCACCAAAATGACAGACTGAAATCAACACCAACGAGCGATGGAGAGGAACCACTATCACTGCCCGGCCATCCCGAGTTCAACGGGCCAGCCAATTGAGCATTTCTGCAGCATATTAGAGCATGTCAAATTCATGATGGTAAATGCCCATTGTAAGCCATTGCAAATGGACAGCCGTGCACCTGGTGATCAGAACGGGTTACCAGGAGCAATTTTTTAAATGGTTTTTAATGCCTTTAGGGGGGTGCAATGGGTTCACAGCTGGGTAGGGCGCATCAATAGTGCACATCAATAGTTTGACGTTTTCCCCCCCAAAAAATCATAATTTTAAATGTTTTTTTAAACAACAGAGTCCCACTTCTCTCTCATCAAACATGACCAATAGACCTAGGTTGAATCAGGGCTTAACATAGTGATATCATTTGGTCAGTATAAATGCCATTTGGACATGGTTCACCGACTTTTGGGTTCGGAAGCCGACTTCCTATGATCCTATATGGCAAATGGACATAACATCCTGATTTGGTACTTTCAAAACCTATGTATGGCATTTGGACATTTCTTATGCCATTTGGCCATGGTTCACTGGGCTCTTGATATATTGCAAATTGACAAAACATTCTCTTTTGAGTTTGTCCATAAGGCATGTTCATATGGTTGTTATATGTATTATTGACAAAAAAAATTGTAATTAATTAAGAAAAAAGTAAAGAATTTCTAAAAACTGTCCAGAAAGCACTTGTTTAGAGGGAGTTTTGAATTTGCCATCTAACACTTGACATTTGCCACTTGCCATAAGCTTTGAATGAACTGCTGTCCATTTGAGTGGTATTTGCGATCGTGTATATGTTTTGCCCAATGGCAATATGTTGCCATTCATTTTTTGTCCATTTCATGGGGGTCTTCCAGGTGGACTCCAATCAAGTTGTAGAAACATCAAGGATGATCAATGGAAACAGGAGTCTCATAGCAAAAGGGTCTGGAATAAGGCATTTTATTTTTATATACATTTGCAAACATTTCTAAAAACCTGTTTCACTTTGTCATTAAGGGGGATTGTGTGTAGATTGATAAGGAACATTTATTTAATCCATTTTAGACTAAGGCTGTAACTTAACAAAATGTGTAAAAAGTCAAGGGGTCTGAAAACTTTCCGAATGCACTCTATGTCCCAAAAAAACTTGCATAACAGTGAATATAACGTAGACCTACCTGTTAGGGTAACAGTAACTGTATTTCTCACAGAAACCACTTAGTCTAACATTTTTAAAAAATGGTGCAGTTTGTACTTATTTAGGATTTGAGAAATAAAGTAAGAATGAAAGCTGGGAACAAACAAATACTCAAGAGTATTTCTGTCTAATAAAGCCCTTGTGGGAAAAAACTAATTCGGATTGGCTTTGGCCTGGCTCCCCAGTGGAAGGACCTGGCTCTCAAGTGGGTGGGCCTACACCCTCCCAGGCCCATCCATGGCCCTGCCCAGTCATGTGAAATCCATAGATTATGGCGTAATGAATTTATTTCAACTGACTGATTTCCTTCTATTAAACTAACTCAGTAATATTTTGGAAATTGTTGCATGTATATTTTTGTTCAGTATAGATAAATGATTCTATGGGTTTGTCAGATTGTTCTTATTCATTACTAATTTTGTTTGTAGAAGAAAAGTAAAATGTGGACTGTTCTAACATCTTCAAAGTGCCCATTGACAAATATTTTTTACTGTTTCATATTTTTGGGGCGTGGTGGCAATGATTTGCTGTGGCGCAGCGCCACAGTTAAATTAGTGCAGCAGAAACACTGCTGCAAAGTGTTCTTTCCACCAACAAGAGGTGTGTGAACCGTTTGGGGGTCGCGACTTGGGAGTTTGTAACTACTACAGTAGTTGAGTACCCCTCACACACATATTTATTATGTACAACCTCAAGGCTACACGTTGCTTTGGAGTGTCATGGAAAAACATTTGCGATTCAGAATATTGGCCC
Source organism: Salvelinus sp. IW2-2015 (assembly GCF_002910315.2). Classification (NCBI taxonomy): domain Eukaryota; kingdom Metazoa; phylum Chordata; class Actinopteri; order Salmoniformes; family Salmonidae; genus Salvelinus; species Salvelinus sp. IW2-2015. The sequence goes on along the minus strand of NC_036842.1, from coordinate 988,636 downwards.
CATTGGATAACATTAGCGGGAGAAACTCTTTTGCCAGCGACAGCTGAAAGAAACAAAATATCCCAAATGTTTGTTTAAAAAAAATGGCCAAGTTCAATTTAGAAAAATGTAGTCCAACAAATAGTGAACAATCCCTTAATTACAAAAAGAGCTCAAGTGTACAATGACATGAAAACCAATATGGGTGCATGCATTTGATGCATTATTTTAGATTTCTAGCCTGTCTAATTTTGCATCTTGTAACAATGACATCTGTGGAACATCAAAATTGTACCTTCTCTAAATCTGCTATTTCAGCGCTGACGCTTGTCCCTTCCTCCTGCATCTCCTCGTCCTCCAAAGTTTGCTCGTCGTCATAGTCATGGACCAACATCTCTGCTGTCGGATCAAAGTCATGATCTTCTGAAGACAGAGAGCCAACTGGATAATAACAACACAGTAACATTAGACTTTGCTAGTTAATACGGTGAATGATGTAAAGTACTAGTCAAAAGTTTGGACATATCTACTCATTTAAAGGTTTCTTTATTTTTACTATTTTCTACATCATAGAATAGTGACGACATCAAAACACACACATATGGAATCATGTAATAACCAAAAGTGTTTAACAATTCAATATATTTTATATTCTTCAAAAGTAGCCACCCTGTGCCTTGAAGCCAGCTTTGCACACTCTTGGCATTCTCTCAACCAGCTTCATGAAGACTGCTTTTCCAACAGTCTTGAAGGATTTCCCACATATGCTGAGCACTTGTTGGCTGCTTTTCGTTCACTCTGCAGTCCAAGTCATCCCAAACCATCTCAATTGGGTGAGAGTGAAGGCGAGGTCATCTGATGAAGCACTCCACTACTCTCCTTCTTGGTCAAATAGCCCGTACACAGCCTGGAGGTATGTTTTGGGTCATTGGCCTGTTGAAAAACAAAATGATAGTGCCACTAAGCCCAAACCAGATGGGATGGCATATCGCTGCAAAATGCTGTGGTAGCCATGCTGGTTTAAGTGTGCCTTGAATTCTACAATATCACACCTCCTCCTCCATGCTTCACGGTGGGAACCACACATGCAGAGATCATCCGTTCACCTACTCTGCATCTCACAAAGACATGGCAGTCAGAACCAAAAAATCTCAGACCAAAAGGACAGATATCCACCGGTCTAATGTCCATTGCTCGTGTTTCTTGGCCCAAGCAAGTCTCTTCTTATTATTGACGTGCTTTAGTAGTGGTTTCAATGCAGAAATTTGACCATGAAGGCCTGATTCACACAGTTGATGTTGAGATGTGTCAGTTACTTGAAGTCTGAAGCATTTATTTGGGCTGCAAGCTGAGGAGCAGTTAACTCTAATGAACTTATCCTCTGCAGCAGAGGTAACTCTGGGTCTTTCAATTCAAAGTTTGTCACATGCGCCGAATACAACAGGTGTAGGTAGACCTTACAGTGAAATGCTTACTTACAGGCTCTACCAATAGCGCAAAAAAAGGTATTAGGTGAACAACAGGTAAGTAAAGAAATGAAAACAACAGTAAAAAGACAGTGAAAAACAGTAGTGAGGCTACATACAGACACCGGTTAGTCAGGCTGATTGAGGTAGTATGTAGATATGGTTAAAGTGACTATGCATATATGATGAACAGAGTAGCAGTAGCGTAAAGAGGGGTTGGCGGGTGGTGGGACACAATGCAGATAGCCCGGTTAGCTAATGTGCGGGAGCACTGGTTGGTCAGGCCAATTGAGGTAGTATGTACATGAATGTATAGTTAAAGTGACTGTGCATANGAATGTATAGTTAAAGTGACTGTGCATATATGATAAACAGAGTAGCAGCAGCGTAAAAGAGGGGTGGGGGGGGGGGGGGGCACAATGCAAATAGTCCAGGTAGCCATTTGATTACCTGTTCAGGAGTTTTATGGCTTGGGGAAAAAAACTGTTAAGAAGCCTTTATGTCCTAGACTTGGCACTCCGGTACCGCTTGCCATGCGGTAGTAGAGAGAAACTTTCTATGACTGGGGTGGCTGGGATCTTTGACAATTTTTAGGGCCTTCCTCTGACACCGCCTGGTGTAGAGGTCCTAGATGGCAGGCAGCTTAGCACCAGTGATGTACTGGGACGTACGCACTACCCTCTGTAGTGCCTTGCGGTCGGAGGCCGAGAAATTGCCGTACAGGGCAGTGATGCAACGAGTCAGGATGCTCTCGATGTTGCAGCTGTAGAACCTCTTGAGGATCTGAGGACCCATGCCAAATATTTTTATAGTTTCCTGAGGGGGAATAGGCTTTGTCGTGCCCTCTTCACGACTGTCTTGGTGTGTTTGGACCATTCTAGTTTGGTCGGTGATGTGGACACCAAGGAACTTGAAGATCTCAACCTGCTCCACTACAGCCCCGTTGATGAGAACGGGGTCCTCCTTTTCCTGTAGTCCACAATCATCTCCTTAGTCTTGGTTACGTTGAGGGATAGGTTGTTATTCTGGCACCACCCGGCCAGGTCTCTGACCTTCCTCCTATAGGCTGTCTCGTCGTTGTCGGTGATCAGGCCTACCACTGTTGTGTCATCTGAAAACTTAATGGTGTTGGAGTTGTGCCTGGCCATGCAGTTGTGGGTGAACAGGGAGTACAGGAGGGGACTGAGCACGCACCCCTGGGGTGCTCCGGTGTTGAGGATCAGCGTGGCAGATGTATTGCTACCTACCCTCACCACCTGGGGGCAGCCCCGTCAGGAAGTCCAGGATCCAGTTGCAGAGGGAGGTGTTTAGTCCCAGGATCCTTAGCGATGAGCTTTGAGGGCACTATGGTGTTGAACGCTGAGCTGTAGTCAATGAATATCATTCTCACATAAGTGTTCCTTTTGTCCAGGTGGGAAAGGGCAATATGGAGTGCAATAGAGATTGCATCATCTGTGGATCGGTTTGGGCGGTATGCAAATTGGAGTGGGTCTACTGTTTCTGGGATAATGGTGTTGATGTGAGCCATTACCAGCCTTTCAAAGCACTTCATGGCTACGGACGTGAGTGCTACGGGTCTGTAGTCATTTAGGCAGGTTGCCTTTGTGTTCTTGGGCACAGGGACTATGGTGGTCTGCTTGAAACATGTTGGTATTACAGACTCAAATCAGGGACATGTTGAAAATGTCAGTGAAGACACCTGCCAGTTGGTCAGCACAATGTAGAAAATAGTAAAAATAAAGACAAACCCTGGAATGAGTAGGTGTGTCCAAACTTTTGACTGGTACTGCACAACAAATTCATGGTTCCACCTGCATTAATACAACAAAAAGTCAAACATGTAGAAAACTTACCTGGGCTTGTACTTCCAAAGGAAGCCTAAAAAAAAAAAGATAGTAGGGGGTGAGATTTGGAATAACGTTAGCTAGCTAGGCTACATCTAGTAAACAGGCAAAATCATCACACTGACAGTAAGTTATAACTGAAACTATAACCTAATTTAGTTAACATAAAAGATAATCCACCGTCTAGTTTACGTCACCATATACAGTCATTGGTATTACCATGACACCATTTGCTTAGCTCTTAAATAGCAAGGTACTGGTAACGTTAGTTGGGTCAATTTATGAGTTGTTCGCTAAGGGCGGCACAAATAACTGTTTATTAAATATTGATATCAACTTTGTCACTTCAGCATGCTTGTGTGTCACAGTCTATCAAGCAGGGCTACAGGCTAGAAGGCTGAGGGTTCACCGACCACCTCACTCTTCCTGCCTGTTTTGTTACACTATGATCAGCTAGGGGGAAATCAGATTTTCTACATTTTGATGCAATATTTATAATTATATAAAATATATGCAACGAATTTCAAGGTGCGGGACTCTAACCCGGAAGCTTGCTAGAAATCCTGAAACAGGCAGTTGAAATGGCGCCTTTTCCTAGACCATGTTGATGTGCATAACAGCAAAGTTTGTGTGCATAACAGCCCTTGCCTTAATTGTCTAAGAAATGCGAGAAAACAAAACCCCAACTTAAGTTTGTAATCAATAGCCTAACTTAAACTATTCATGTATGTATGCATGTATACACACAGTTGTGTCAGAAGTGTACATACACCTTAGCCAAATACATTTAAACTCAGTTTCACAATTCCTGACATTTAATCCTAGTAAAAAAAATCCCTGTTTTAGGTCAGTTAGGATCACTGCTTTATTTTAAGAATGTGAAATGTCAGAATAATAGTAGGGAGAATGATTTCTTTCAGCTTGTATTTCTTTCATCACATTCCCAGTGGGTAAGAAATGTACATGCTTCCAAATACTATTTGAGTGTATTGCCTTTAAAATTGTTTAACTTGGGTCAAGCGTTTCAGGTAGCCTTCCACAAGCTTCCAACAATTAGTTCAGTGAATTTTGGCCCATTCCTCCTGACAGAGCTGGTGTAACTGAGTCAGGTTTGTAGGCCCCCTTGCTCTCACACGCTTTTTCAGTTCTGCCCACAAATTTTTTATAGGATTGAAGTCAGGGCTTTGTGATGGCCACTCCAATACCTTGACTTTGTTATCCTAAAGCCATTTTGCCACAACTTTGGAAGTATGCTTGGGGTCATTGTCCATTTGGAAGACCCATTTGCGACCAAGCTTTAAACTTCTTGACTGACTGTCCTTGAGATGTTGCTTCAATATATCCACAGAATTTTCCACCCTCATGATGACATCTAGTTGTGAAGTGCACCAGTCCCTCCTGCAGCAAAGCACCCCCACAACATGATGCTGCCACCCCCGTGCTTCACGGTTCGGATGTTGTTCAGCTTGCAAGCCACCCCCCCCCCTTTCCCTCCAAACATAACGATGGTCATTATGGCCAAACAGTTCTATTTTTGTTTCATCAGACCAGAGGACATTTCTCAAAAAAGTACGATCTTTGTCCCCATGTGCAGTTGCAAACCGTAGTCTGGCTTTTTATGGCGGTTTTGAAGCAGTGACTTCTTCCTTGCTGAGCGGCCTTTCAGAATATGTCAATATAGGACTTGTTTTACTGTGGATAAAGATACTTTTGTACCCGTTTCCTCCAGCATCTTCACAAGGTACTTTGCTGTTGTTCTGGGATTGATTTGCACTTTTCGCACCAAAGTTCATTCATCTCTAGGAGACAGAATGCGTCTCCTTCCTGAGCGGTAAGACGGCTGCGTGGTCCCACGGTGTTTATACTTGCGTACTATTGTTTGTACAGATGAACGTGGTACCTTCAGGCATTTGGAAATTGCTCCCAAGGATGAACCAGACTTGTGGAGGTCTTACAATTTTTTCTGAGGTCTTGGCTGAATTTCTTTTGATTTTCCCATGATGTCAAGCAAAGAGGCACTGAGTTTGGATGCATTTCAAGGCCTACCTTCACAGGTACACCTCCAATTGACTCAAATGATGTCAATTAGCTCTCAGAAGCCTTCTTAAAGCCATGACATCATTTTCTGGAATTTTCCAAGCTGTTTAAAGGCACAGTCAACTTAGTGTATGTAAACTTCTGACCCACTGGAATTGTGATACAGTGAAATAATCTTCCTGTAAACAATTGTTGGAAATTACTTGTGTCATGCACAAAGTAGATGTCCTAATCGACTTGACAAAACTACAGAAGACCAACAAGACATTTGTGGAGCGGTTGAAAAATGAGTTAAATGACTCCAACCTAAGTGTATGTAAACTTCCAACCTCAACTGTGTGTGTATATATATATATATATATAAATAAATAAGGCAGATCCTGCTTCTGTTGCCTGTTTGAGAGTTTGTTTGTTTAATAGCATACTCATTCCGTAAGCTCTGCCTCACACAACATGTTGGATATAAAGCTATTTCACAATTGCAGCTGTTTTTAAATATTTGCTATGCTGTAAAAGCCTTTACATTTTTTTCTCATTAGAACAGTCTCAGGTATAACTAATAATTTGTTGTTTACACTGTTCCAAAAACTGTTAGTAATATAATATTGTAAAAAATATATATGTTTTACCCTTATTTAACTAGGCAAGTCAGTTAAGAACAAATTCTTATTTACAATGACAGCCTACCCTGGCAAAACCCAGACAACACTGCCCTATTAGACTCCCAATCACAGCCAGATGCGATTCAGCCTGGATTCGAACCAGGGACTGTAGTGTCACCTCTTGTACTGAGATGCAGTGCCCTAGACCGCTGCGTCCACAACCAGTCACAATGTCTTTAACTTTTTTTAATCCAACGTGTAGGCTACTTTAGTTGTATAAAAAGGTTGGATGGAAACCTGTTTAATGTCAAGTCATTTTGAGGATGCTGAAATTATATTTTCTATGGATGTGAGCAGGCCTTCAAGAGACTTTTGAAGTAGCCTAATCAGATTAAAACATTGTGACTGGTTGTGTTGATGCCACATACAGGGCATAAAATGTACTTTTTGGTCCACCAGCCAATGTGGCAGATAGATTTAAACATCTACCACCCACTCAGATTATTTACCAGACAAAATATTTTTTTTCACCAACATAACACAAAAAAATAAACATGAGTATGCTTTGTAATGTTTCTAAAACAATAAATGTATTACTAGTAAGAAGTAATGTAGTATATTGTTAACATGACATTTTTTGTGACCTAGTCTTTTAATCAAATCACAAGACAAATGTTCACCTGCCCCTCTAAGGGCGGGAGGTTACATTGGTAGGGTGACTCAAGTCATGTTTGTGCCTGTGAGATTGAGACTGACTAGTAGACGAGTTGTCTTCTCTTCGCTAGCAGTTGAAACGCAAACATAGAAAAACAACCTACCGTGTGAACAAAACAATGTAAATAGACAAGAAACAATGACAATGTCTCACTTCAGTAGACTTTCGTTTCAAGTAAATTTGACCAACTTTTAAGCCTGTGTGCAGCGTTTCTAAAAATGTATCTATCACTCAGCACTTCACATGCGCACAGTCCGCTGCCAGGCAGTGTTGCAGCACGAGGTGGAATAGGCTATATGGGGTTCGTAGTTGACTTTGTGCAATTAATTTACCAGCTATGAAACAAAAATGGCTGCAGCATTTATTTTACTATACATGTGATCATACTTTCTATTCACAAAACCGAGTTAACTGCTCACTGTGGAGCACTGGACCACTCGCCAAAGTGGCTGGTGAAATACACATTTTACCCGCCAATGCCAAAATCTACCCGCTTTTGGCAGGTGTTAATTTTAGGCCCTGGCCACATAAAAATGTAATACCTTTTAAAAGTTAAATGATACATATTTAGGATATATTAAAGTGTAGGTTCTAGGTGCGCGAAGAATAGCCGCTCGGGAGGATGCAGAGTGTGTACTAAGCTTTCCTGAATAACTGGGCCTGCCGCATTATTATAGGATGATTTGGGAGCATGATGATCTGCAACAGAGAGTATACAGTATCAGAAGTAAAAATACAGCCAGACTGGCCTGCTACTCTTTCTAGACCTTATAAACTGTCGAGAGTAGACCCACAACTGAGCCAAATCGATTGAAACATTCAAATCACAGGGCTTTTGTGCTGTTACTCAAATTTTTCACTGCAACCTTGAGTAGAATTTTGTACTCGCTTGAAAACAATGACATGTTTCGTTGCATTGTTGTAGGCTAGTCTAGGTAGGATAATTGCATTGCCCCTAAAGATCAATAGGGGAGCTTTTTGAGCTGTGTGTCATGTCTTCACTGTTCGTTCATTCTCAATGATGCGCCTGGCCTTTCCGCTGCCTATCAGCTATTCCTATTTTTTTGTTGTGGATTTATATTATAATTGATGCAGCTTTTAATGTTTTTATTATGTGTGGTATGATCGCGAGTTAGCCTATTGCAGATCTGGACAAATTATCCCCCTACCACTATCGTCACTGAACGGTGGATAGAGTGCAGGATAGACCGTCAGACCATAGTGACCTGTGATATAGCGAAAGTTAGCACAGTGCATAAGGGATGTACCAGAACACCTTCAGAAATGTGATAAGGAAATGTGACTAGGATGGAAGAAATTTTAAAGTAAAACCTGCAAATACCGAATGTAAACCGTGAGGGGGGCACTACCCTCCCGTGCCTAATAAAAATAATAATAACACAACCCTCTCCAGAGCCCAAAAAATTATAGTTTGACCCCCCCAGTAAATTGCATGAAATCTTAATCTATGTACGTTCAGCAGTAACCACAATCGTGTAGCTAGTTAGCTCGTGTTATGCTCCCAGAAACGATAGCTGGTGTGTTAAGGAAAACTATGGCCCAATGCTGGATTCTCGAGAGCTAACGCGTTAACGTTAAAGCCACTTAATGTAGCCTACAACATTACGTTAGCTAAATGTTTTCTAACGTTTAGGTAGCTACCTAATTTGTCAACAGTAAAACGAAATGCAATGCCACTGAGCACAGTTACCGACATACGTTTGAATAATCTCAGTTGATATTGTAGCAAAATCGAAATCCACTGGATTTATCGGTACGAAACATTCTAGCTGTCCAGGTAACGTAGCTAGCTAGCAAAGTATGCTCCGATGCGAACCCCTGCGATGGACCTAACGTTAGCGAACTGTTAGCTAGCTAGGCTACAACCACAGATAGGAGGGTTAGTTATAAATATATTTTCTGTAACCGAGGACGCCGCTAAATTAGATTCTTTCAATGCTAAATGACAATACTGAAAATCGGCAATTCAGATTAAAACCTTAAAGACCACTGTCGATAGTGACACCGTTAATTTAACACAATCTATCTGAAAAATACAGCTTTCAAATAGCTAAGATGCTTCTGCCCGGTTTTCTTACTCACCTCCGCCATATTTGTACATTTAATTCACAACGAAGATTGTACTTTATGTTGACAAGATATTCAAGTGACCACTCTAACAATGGTAATACATGTCCTCAAAGATGGAAGGCAGGCGAGATCAGGTGGGAGTCGACCATTCTAGCCAATGAGAGGATAGATACGCGTGTGAACAACAGGCCATTGAGATAGATAGAGGGCTCATCTTTCCATCTCCATTTTAAAGTAGTCAATTTTTCTTCTTCATTGGCTGATTGCTCCCAACTCATAGGAATCCCCACCCAGTTTACTATTTTAAAATGGTGGAAGCCCTCATTGACAATGACCATGCTAAAATAGGTTACATCCATGATGAGTCCTCTATCAATCTCTATGACAACAGGCGCAACTCCTATATGAAGTCATTTTTGGTTAAGGGACAAGATGTATCTTTGTTTGTTTTTTGGCACAGCTGTACAAGTGGATAGTTCAGATGGTAGCGTTAGGGCAATTGATAACGGTGATAAAACCAGTGATGATCAGCTAATTACACCTGTTGTAAATATGAGGAACAAGAGTAAGAGAAATCATAATTAGGGTGATGGAGGGATGAATACTGCTGGGGAAACAATGAATAGTGTTGAGAGTAGACCTGTAAAGTGCAGGACCACTCTAGAGAAAGAGGTTGGAGTAGAACATTAGAAAGTTATGGTAGTGTCCCCAGAACCAGCTAGTAAATACTTCCATCCTTTGCGTTTGACAAAAGAAATTAGGAAAGAGATTGGGGTGATTAATGATGCCAAAACGCTGGGTTATGGGAAGGTCCTGGTAATTTAAATAGTAAAATTGAGCAGGAGAACGTTTTGAACTTTAACTCACTAAATGGGGTTGGTTGAAATGTCACATTCCAGGTGCTATGTCTAAACTGAGAGGATTAATTGCTGGGATGCCATTGGAAATTACTATGGAAGAAGTTTTTTATTTTTTATTTAACCTTTATTTAAGTAGGCAAGTCAGTTAAGAACAAATTCTTATTTACAATGACGGCCTGCCCCGGCTAAACACTCTCCTAACCCGGACGATGCTGGACCAATTGTGCACTGCCCTATGGGGACTCCTGAGCACAGCCGGTTGTGATACAGCCCGGGATAGAACCAGGGTCTGTAGTGACGCCTCTAGCACTGAGATGCAGTGCCTTAGACCGCTGCACCACTCGGGAGGCCCTTAAGTTAAGGCTTCCCTGAAAAGAGGAAAAGTTATTGAAAAAAGGATGAAAAGCAAAAAGTAGGGTAGGGTGCAGCTAAGATCACTCAGTTATCCTGTTAGAGAGTATGTGCCACCTACACTTCGGTGCTTTAAGTGTGCATGGATGGGGCATTTTGCTAATGTGTGCAAAGGTAAAATGAGATGTGCAAAGTGTAGTGGGGATCACAAGCATGGGAAATGTGGGCCTGATGCTAAAGTTACTCTTGTAACTGTGACAGAGAACATAGTGAGGATGTGAAGTACAACAGAAAGCCATGGAAGCGCAGAGGTACAAAATTCCAAACAATGTATCCAATGCTAAGGTTGTTCGGAAAGTGAATAACAAACCTAGCATTGAAAATAGTCCAGATACAACATATCGGCAGATAGTGGCTGCTCCAAGGAGACAGGTAGAACCTCTGCCAATTGTTAATGTGATATGTGAGCATAAATACTTGATTATAGATATAACCATGGTAGTAGATTGTGTAAACTTATTGGCCTTCATCTGTAGGGCAATCAATATGACTGCTCCACATACGAGCAGGACTGCACAAATAAAATAATTAGTGAAGGCAGCCAAATATTTCTGGGGATTTCTGAAGTTACGATAAATATTATAAATCGGATGCTGAATCAAAATTGAAATGATGATCAGGATAATAAATAGTATTATGGTGTTCCTTGTTCAATGGAACACTAGGAGTTTGATAGCCAAGGACAAGAATTTAAGAAGTTTATACATGATTTAGTTCGTTTTACCGGACGTGGTGTGTATACAAGAAACATGGCTTAAACCTCAGTTGGATTATATTATACCTGGGTTTATCTCTGTGAGAAGTGATAGAATGGAGGGTTTGGGTGGTGGGTGTGCTACATTTATCAAAGAAGGTGTAGGACATAGAACTCTGTTCTTCTATAGGAAGGGAAACAACTGGGGGATGTGTTGAAAGGAAAGACAGTACAGATACCTTTGTTAGCAGAGTAAGTTGTTATGGCTGTTTCAAATAGAAAAAGCAGACGCTCTAGGAAGAGCTTTTGCAGCAGTGCATACATTTGACAATCTGGTGAAGGATGTAAAAGACGTCAGGAAGAAAAGCTAAGAATACGTGAAGATGTATAGCATAAGAAGTGTGATTCTGGAGAATGACTGGATGCTGAATTCACCATGTTTGAAAAAATGAAGGCTTTAGAGGGATGTGGTTGCACTGCTCCAGGTGAGGATCGATTATTCTACATTATGTTTAAACGTCTGCCCACAGAAGAATTGGGAAAGATTTTGAATTTAACTAAATATGGAGGAAAGGGGTGCTACCATCAGGATGTAAATGTGCTTTGGTGTTGCATTTTGTGAAGCCTGGTAAAGATCCATCCAGTCCTGCTCCTTATAGACCTATTGCACTTACATCAAATCTCTGTAAACGAATGGAAAGTTGTTTGTAGGCAGATGTATGTATTATCTGGAACCTATAGGGGTCTATTAAGTCCATACCAGAGGGGATTCAGAAAAGGAAGGACTACCCTTGATGCATTAGTTAAAGTTAGTACTGAGGTGACCAAAGCTTTGGCAATGATGGAAGTGATGTCAATAGTATATTTTGAAATTGAAAAAGCATATGATACAATGCGGCGGACAGGTCTACTGATGAAATTGAATGGAATGGCTATTCTTTGCTTTTGCTCTGCTGGTGAGGGTTGTGTTTCAGATGTGTTTTTGACTGTGGGTTCCATTGCTAGCGGGGTTAGAGTAGGCTAGTTGAGCTCTGGCATGCTGCTTTTTTAACCGTTTGTGTGGATTTATCTGACATTTTATTGGATCTAAATCGCTGTCATGCACCTGCCCACTGGCTCCTCTCTGTTCCTCCTGTTTGCGCTCTGTCCTGGATTACTATGGTTTGTCCCTCACAGTTTTTTTCTCCGACCAAATACTACTCCCACCTTGATCTTCGCCACCTGAATAATAACTATTGTCTCTCCTCTGATGTCCTTATCCCTGGCTGCTTATCGGGCATCGTGGCTCACGTCGAAACTGGTCTGTCAACTATACTGCTGGTAGCAGCATTAACTCTAACTTACTTTTGCTTGGCGATATGAATATTCACGTGGACTGATCAAACTCAAAACTTGCCTCGGATTTCTTTCCTGTTCTGGGCTGTTTCAATTTTCCCACTCACGTCAAGGGACACATATATGATCTCGTTTGCTCTGATGGCGTCAACCTAACTCATATTTCCCATTCCCTGTTCCCACTGTCTGACCACAAGATCCTATATGAGGGAAGATATTTCTCTCTTCCCTCATACACCCCACAAAACGGACAAACGCCTCATCTCTTTCCACAACATCAAAGCTGTTGACTCCCTCCAACTCTCCGATACCATCTGCTCTGCCCTGTCCCTTGACCACGCCCCCAACTCACCTGATGATCTAGCTGGCCAATACAATACTGCTCTGTCTCCCTCAACTCTCTGAACCCCTTCCAAATGGAACCTGTCTCCTCCACCTCCCCCTGGTTTACCCCTGAGCTCCGTGCCCTGAAGCAAGCTGACCACCGCCTGGAGCGCCTGAGCAGGAAGTATGGGCTCACTGTCCACGCTGAGGTCTACAAACTCCACCTTACCTACAGAGATGGCCTCAGTGCTGCCAGGTCCAGCTACTTCTCCAACATCATTAACAGCTCCAATAAGAACTCCCGGACTCTGTTCTTCACTGTCAGAAAACTGCTTAGCCCCGTGACAACAACTTCTTTACTCCCTCCACTGAACTCCGGTTTTTCAAGGACAAGATCAACAAAATTAACTCGTTACTGACTGATTAATCCCCCTACCCCTGTCAACCTCCCAACCGTCACCCCTGAAATCCGGCTCTCCAAATTCGCCCCCCCACTGACTCTCCCTATATCTCAAAACTCATTCAAGACTTGCTCCCTGGATCCTCTCCCCACTGTTCTCGTCAAAGCTTGCCTGCCTGCTCTCTGTCCATATATGACACGCATCGTCAACCTCTCCCTTCCCCACGAAACTGTCACCTCCAACTACAAAACAGCAGCAGTCACCCCCATCTTAAAGAAGCCCGGACTGGATACCGCCATCCTCAACTACCACCCCATCGCCAACCTTCCTTGCCAAGACTCTGGAACATACTGTTGCCTCCCAATTACAAATCCACCTGCTAATCAACACCCTGTTCGAGCACCTCCAGTCTGGTTTCCGTCTCCTTCACAGTACTGAATCTGCACTCCTCAAAGTTGTCAATGACCTCCTCATCCTGATTCTCCTTGACCTCAGTGCCACTTTTGACACAGTGAGCTATCAGATCCGCATCACCAGGCTTGAGGTTCTGGGTGTTGAGGTACCGCACTCTACTGGCTACAATCATACCTCACAAACCGGACTCACTACATCTCCCTCAATGGCCACACATCAGACTCAGCTGCAGTTAGACAGGGTGTCCCCCAGGGCTCTGTTCTGGGTCCCTTAGTCTTCATCATCTACATCCTCCCGTTGGTCAGATCCTCCGTCATTTCAACCTTGACTTCCACTGCTATGCCAATGAAACCCAGATCTACCTCAGCACCAAATCCCTCCTCAAACCACCTCTGACCCACATCGAATCCTGCCTCTCTGGAATAACAACATCGATGCAGCAAAACTTTCTCAAGCTCAAATGTGATAAAATGGAACTCATTGGCACCAAATCTACCTTCACCATAACTGTCAACATCACCATTGATGACACCACTGTCTCTTCCTCCCTCCATGCTCGTAACCTTGGCGTCATCCTGGACTCCACCCTCTCCTTTGACCACCACATAAGACAGACTGTCAAACCTCATTCTTCCAACTCTGCAACATTGCCAAAGTCAGGTCCTCCCTCTCCCAACCTTCTGCTGAAATCCTCATACATGCATTCATCTCCTCCCATCTTGACTACTGCAACTACTCTCCGGAATCAACTCAAGCTCCCTCCATAAGCTCTAAATGTCTCAAATGACTCTTCACCGACACTAAGTTCTCGAAGCACATCACCCCTGTCTTCCTTGAACTCCACTGGCTCCCAATCTTCCAATTCATTGATTACAAAATCCTCCTGACCTACAAAGCCCTTCCACCAGACACTACTCTCTTCATCATACTGAGCACCACCTAACCCAATCCCTTACCCTACTCCTAACCCTAAACTGGGTTCGTATCCTAACCCCAACCCTACCCTCCCCATACACTGATACATCACACTCTTTTTCCCTTCCTTGAGCCCACCCCTCTCTTTGTTCCTAGCGGTTAAGAGCGTTGGGCCAGTAACCGAAAGGTCGCTGGTTCAAATCCTCGAGCTGGCAAAATGGAAAAATCTGCCATTCTGCCCTTGAGCTAGGCAGTTAACCCACAACAACAACTGCTCTCTGGGCGCTGATGACATGGACATCGATTAAGGCAGCCCCTCGCACCTCTCTGATTCAGAGGGGGTTGGGTTAAATGCTGAGGAGTAGCTTCCGTCTGGCTACACTACCATAAAGGCCTGTTTGGTGGGGTGCTGCAGAGATGGTTGACCTTCTGGAAGGTTCTCCCATCTCCACAGAGGAGCTCTGTCAGAGTAACCATCGGATTCTTGGTAACCTCCCTGACCAAGGCACTTCTCCCCCGATTGCTCAGTTTGGTTGGGTGGTGTCATGACGGGCCCTGGGGGGAGGATCATAGCCCCCCTCTCTCTCTTTCTCCACAGTTTATGACAGTCGTAAATACTCTGCTCTGGGTATGTAGTATTGAGATTGGAAGGTGTGACTGTGGGACACAGAGAGAGACTTGGCCAAACTCCTAATCCCCAAAATGGGAGAATTAAACAATATTTCTACATTTGAGAATGTGGGAATGGTCAGTGGACACTTAACTTCTCTGGGATATGTGGGACGCTAATGTCCCACTTGGCCAAAAGCCAGTAAAAATGCAGAACGCCAAATTCAAATAAATTACTATAAAGATCAAACTTTCATGAAATCACACATGAAGACACCAAATTAAAGCTACACTTGTGAATCCAGCCAACATGTCTGATTTCAAAAAGGATTTACGGCGAAAGCACACCAAACGATTATGTTAGGCCAGTACATAGCCACAGAAAAACACAGCCATTTTTCCAGCCAAAGAGAGGAGTATCAAAAAGCAGAAATAGAGATAAAATGAATCACTAACCTTTGATGATCTTCATCAGATGACACTCATAGGACTTCATGTTACACAATACATGTATGTTTTGTTCGGTAAAGTTCATATTTATATCCAAAAATCTGAGTTTAGGCGGGACGCTACTGTCTCACTTGGCCAAAAGCCAGAGAAAATGCAGCGCTCCAAATTCTAATTAATTACTATAAAAATCAAACTTTCATTAAATCATAACATGAAAGATACCAAATTAAAGCTACACGTGTTGTGAATCCAGCCAACATGTCAGCATTCAAATAGGCTTTTCGGCGAAAGCAAACGATGCTATTATCTGAGGATAGCACCATAGTAAACAGAGAGAGAGAAGCATATTTCAACCCTGCAGGCGCGACACAAAACGCAAAAATAAAAATATAATTCATGCCTTACCTTTGACGAGCTTCTGTTGTTGGCACTCCAATATGTCCCATAAACATCACAAATGGTCCTTTTGTTCGATTAATTCCGTCTATATATATCCAAAATGTCCATTTATTTGGCACGTTTGATCCAGAAAAACACTGGTTCCAACTTGTGAAACTTGACTACAAAATATCGCAAAAGTTACCTGTAAACTTTGCCAAAACATTTCAAACTACTTTTTTTTTACATAAATAATCGATAAAATTGAAGAAGGGATGATCTGTGTTCAATACAGGATTAAAACAAATTGTAGCTAGCCTTCTGGTCATGCGCCTCTAACAAACAGGACACAACAAGTGACCCTGATTCAAAATGGCCGTACTTCTTCATTACACAAAGGAAAAACCCTCAACCAATTTCTAAAGACTGTTGACATCCAGTGGAAACGGTAGGAACTGCAAGAAGGTCAATTAGAATTCTGTATTCCCAATGAAAATCCATTGAAAAGAGAGTGACCTCAACAAAAAAAAAATCTGAATGGTTTGTCCTCGGGTTTTCGCCTGCTAAATATGTTCTGTTATACTCACAGACATGATTCAAACAGTTTTAGAAACAAACTGCAGAGTGTTTTCTATCCAAATATACTAACAATATGCATATCTTATCTTCTGGGGACGAGTAGCTGGCAGTTGAATTTGGGTATGCTTTTCATCCAAACGTGAAAATGCTGCCCCCTATCCTAGAGAAGTTTTAGAAACAAACTGCAGAGTGTTTTCTATCCAAATATACTAACAATATGCATATCTTATCTTCTGGGGACGAGTAGCTGGCAGTTGAATTTGGGTATGCTTTTCATCCAAACGTGAAAATGCTGCCCCCTATCCTAGAGAAGTTAAGGGATAGTCATGACGAGTGTGTTTCATTTGGTGATCTCATGAAGGACAGGAAACACCAAACTGTATCTCTTAAAGTGTACATTACCAAATGTACAGGTTGTAATCTAAATATTGTGAAACGTATGTGATTAAACATTAAACTATTTGTGAAAAGATGTAATGTGATGTTAACCTTCGAAATGAGACATCACATTAGGCGTCATAGAATCGCCCCTTTTCCACAGAGTATAAAACCCACTTCCTACAAAATCTACATTAAGTCAGAGAACGCCGGGGTTGGAATGGCTACAAATCTATAGGCCACGGAGACCATAGAGCTGTAGTTTTGGCTACACTGCTGGAAATTGTTAAACTGAGACTATCGATCACTACAGAATAAGAGCAAATGTTAGACATATAATTACTAGCAGTTAGAAATGACCTAAGTCTAGAATGAGAATACCGACAACTGCCGAAACATCTATTCTATGCGACAACCAAGGGTACGCTTGACGTATGCATTATGAACACAACCAGAGACTTTCTGTCGATTGACTCTCCAGCAGACGGACCAGATTCCAACAGAGAAGACAACAATGACATACGGGCATAAATATATACATTGCAATTATTCTCGAATGAGAGGCCCTTCATGTGCAAAGGATTAGCATTTCAATGATTACAATTATCCACTGTGTGTAGTGAATCCATTTWGTCTTTCCCGCTCTTTCTCAGTCCCCACCCCTTTCCTTTGTCTACCAAGCCGTCATATCGGCTTAGCCCACTAGGGACTTTTCTATCATCGTTAGTAACCAATATCTACTGTTTGTTTGTTATGTATTTCTGTGATTATTTAGTTAGTAAATTTGCCAATTTGTATATTGCTGATTCATTATGGAACCTAGGGTTTGTGCAGATATCCAAGGGTTTATGACGTGTTATACTCTGTAAATCTCAACATTTTCCGTGGTGTCCCCGACTTCCTAGTTAACGTTTACATGATTAGTTTAATCACGTAATAATTAAACCTAGAGTACTGATTTGATATAAATAAGTCTTCACATTTAATGATAGTCCAGACACGACAGCGGCCAACTCTAGGAAGTCTTGGTGGTTCTAAACTTCTTCCATTTAACAATGATGGAGGCCACTGTGTTCTTGGGGACCTTCAATGCTGCAGAAATGTTTTGGTGCCCTTCCCCAGATCTGTGCCTCGACACAATCCTGTCTCGGAGATCTGTGGACAATTCCTTCGACCTCATGGCTTGGATTTTGCTCTGACATGCACTGTCAACTGTGGGACCATATATAGACAGGTGTGTGCCTTTCCAAATCATGTCCAATCAATAGAATTTACCACAGGTGGACTCCAATCAAGCTGTAGAAACAAAGGATGATCAATTGAAACAGGATGCACCTGAGCTCAATTTCAAGTCTCATAGCAAAGGGTCTGAATACTTGTGAAAATAAGGGATGTTTTTTATTTTTAATACATTTGCACACAAAAAACTAAACCTGTTTTCGCTTTTCATTGTGGGGTAGTGTAGATTGATGAGTGAAAAAATATTTGATCAATTTTAGAATAAGGCTGTAACATAAAATGTGGAAAAAGGGAAGGGGTCTGAATACTTTCTGAATGCACATGCAATTACAAAATGTCTTGTTCCAATTGTAACTAACATGTTCTGTAATTACACATTTGAAGTCTCCTGTGTAGCACCATGTAAATGTTGCATCCTAATATGCAACCGTGTTACATGTAACTACATAAGTCACTACCACCAAAATAAGATAGGCTAGGACTCTGTCAGCTGTTGTAACAATGCACACCCTGTCAATGCACACCCTATCATTAACTACAGCTTCAGTTATCTTATTTCCATATTATTTGGCTTAAAGGATGTACTGAATTACATGTAAGAGCAATTTATTTACAATGGATATGCATGTAACTATAATTTACCTACCCGGGAGCAAGCATCTTACTGTAAAGTGAACCACATAATGGTATAACCTTTGTAAATACTATGTATTGGGGTTTCCCAGGCTTCAAAGGTGTAATGTAAGTGAAATGTTGTTCAAAATAATATAATGTTAATATACTCATGAGCAAGCAGCTTCAAATAAAGTGAAACACAGTAGGGTAAAACTTATTACAATTGGGAAAATACACTTCAATGTAGAATAAATGTTTTTACAGCAACTAAGTACAGTCATTACTGTACTTTCAAAGCAATTACATATTTCACAGGATCTCAAAATGGCAGTTATTGCAATGTAATAAAAAGTATTGTAACTACAATGTTTCAACACAAGCAACTAAATGTAAAGTAAAACACATCATGAATGACTCATAACTAAACTACATATGTTACAACTTAGGCAGACACGCAATATAATAGTTCTAGTTGTGATCACTGGGAATCTCTCTCAAATCTAGGGAAAATGTTGTTACCGCACCATTAAGTGTAATTACTATGTACTTTCAATATTAAATATTTCGCAGGGTATATAAACATTTCAGTTATTACAATGTTGTTATAAATAGAATTATTGTAATTACAATGTTTCTACACAGGTACACGCAACTTAATGTAAAGTGAAACATTGAATTATTCATGTGTTACTATGTAGTTACGATGTTACAACGTGTTTTTGATTGTAGTAGGGTGAAGTTCGGTAATACACTTTCTTGAGTGTTGGTGCATAGCCTGTTGATCGGACAGTGATATGTTTGGAAGCAATGGAATCCATTGTCTCCTGTTTCACGTGATAAACATTTTTACATGGAGTGACCCCAAAAAACACTGATAGCAACAAAGCCTGCTTATAACCCTGTCAAAAGAATGAAACATTCATTTGCTGTAGGATTGTAGTTCCAAAGGCATCGAATTGATTGACATAAATTCAAAGTTGAGATTGTTGTTTACACTCTCACAGTTGAAGTGTACCTATGATAAAAATTACAGACCTCTACATGCTTTGTAAGTAGGAAAACCTGCAAAATCGTCAGTGTATCAAATACTTGTTCTCCCCACTGTACATTATATTTACATCTTTTCTTCGCAAATCTTTTTTTATATATATATATTTTTTTTTTCTTCTAAAAACTCAACTTCAAAACACTCTCCTGCAACCTGCCTCACCAATAAAAAAAAGTATTATTCACCTCAAATCTGAAATCCACAACAGAAGCTAGCCAGAAGTTAGCCAGAAGTTAGCCAGTACATTATACATTGAAGCTATTTTATCGCCCCAAGAAACCTGCTCCTTTAACTCTCTGTTCCGGACGTCCTAGACGACCAATTCTCATAGCTTTTAGCCATACCCTTATCCTACTCCTACTCTGTTCCTCTGGTGATGTAGAGGTGAATCCAGGCCCTGCAGTGCCTAGCTCCACTCCTATTCCCCAGGAGCTCTCTTTTGATGACTTCTGTAACCGTAATAGCCTTGGTTTCATGCATGTTAACATTAGAAGCCTCCTCCCTAAGTTTGTTTTATTCACTGCTTTAGCACACTCTGCCAACCCGGATGTCCAATCCGTGTCTGAATCCTGGCTTAGGAAGACCACCAAAAACTCTGAAATCTCCATCCCTAACTACAACATTTTCAGACAAGATAGAACGGCCAAAGGGGGCGGTGTTGCAATCTACTGCAGAGATAGCCTGCAGAGTTCTGTCCTACTATCCAGGTCTGTACCCAAACAATTTGAACTTCTACTTTTAAAAATCCACCTCTAAAAACAAGTCTCTCACCGTTGCCGCCTGCTATAGACCACCCTCTGCCCCCAGCTGTGCTCTGGACACCATATGTGAACTGATTGCCCCCAATCTATCTTCAGAGCTCGTGCTGCTAGGTGACCTAAACTTGGACATGCTTAACACCCCAGCCATCCTACAATCTAAGCTTGATGCCCTCAATCTCACACAAATGATCAATGAACCTATCAGGTACCACCCCAAAGCCGTAAACACGGGCACCCTCATAGATATCATCCTAACCAACTTTCCCTCTAAATACACCTCTGCTGTTTTCAACCAAGATCTCAGCGATCACTGCCTCATTGCCTGCATCCGTAATGGGTCAGCGGTCAAACAACCTCCACTCATTGCTGTCAAACGCTCCCTGAAACACTTCAGCGAGCAGGCCTTTCTAATCGACCTGGCCCAGGTATCCTGGAAGGATATTGACCTCATCCCGTCAGTAGAGGATGCCTGGTTATTTTTTTTAAATGCCTTCCTCACCATCTTAAATAAGCATGCCCCATTCAAGAAATTTAGAACCAGGAACAGATAGAGCCCTTGGTTCTCTCCAGACCTGACTGCCCTTAACCAACACAAAAACAATCTGTGGCATTCTGCATTAGCATCAAACAGCCCCCGTGATATGCAACTTTTCAGGGAAGTTAGAAACCAATATACACAGGCAGTTAGAAAAGCCAAGGCTAGCTTTTTCAAGCAGAAATTTGCTTCCTGCAACACAAACTCAAAAAGGTCTGGGACACTGTAAAGTCCATGGAGAATAAGAACACCTCCTCCCAGCTGCCCACTGCACTGAGGATAGGAAACTCTGTCACCACCGATAAATCCACTATAATTGAGAATTTCAATAAGCATTTTCTACGGCTGGCCATGCTTTCCACCTGGCTACCCCTACCCCGGTCAACAGCACTGCACCCCCCACAGCAACTCGCCCAAGCCTTCCCCATTTCACCTTCTCCCAAATCCAGTCAGCTGATGTTCTGAAAGAGCTGCAAAATCTGGACCCTACAAATCAGCCGGGCAAGACAATCTGGACCCTCTCTTTCTAAAATGATCTGCCGAAATTGTTGCAACCCCGTTTACTAGCCTATTCAACCTCTCTTTCGTGTCGTCTGAGATTCCCAAAGATTGGAAAGCAGCTGCGGTCATCCCCCTCTTCAAAGGGGGGGACACTCTTGACCCAAACTGCTACAGACCTATATCTATCCTACCCTGCCTTTCTAAGGTCTTCGAAAGCCAAGTCAACAAACAGATTACCGACCATTTCGAATCCCACCYCACCTTCTCCGCTATGCAATCTGGTTTCAGAGCTGGTCATGGGTGCACCTCAGCCACGCTCAAGGTCCTAAACGATATCTTAACCACCATCGATAAGAAACAATACTGTACAGCCGTATTCATTGACCTGGCCAAGGCTTTCGACTCTGTCAATCACCACATCCTCATCGGCAGACTCGATAGCCTTGGTTTCTCAAATGATTGCCTCGCCTGGTTCACGAACTACTTCTCTGATAGAGTTCAGTGTGTCAAATCGGAGGGCCTGTTGTCCGGGCCTCTGGCAGTCTCTATGGGGGTGCCACAGGGTTCAGTTCTTGGGCCGACTCTCTTCTCTGTATACATCAATGATGTCGCTCTTGCTGCTGGTGAGTCTCTGATCCACCTCTACGCAGACGACACCATTCTGTATACTTCTGGCCCTTCTTTGGACACTGTGTTAACAACCCTCCAGACGAGCGTCAATGCCATACAACTCTCCTTCCGTGGCCTCCAATTGCTCTTAAATACAAGTAAAACTAAATGCATGCTCTTCAACCGATCGCTGCCTGCACCTGCCCGCTTGTCCAGCATCACTACTCTGGACGGTTCTGACTTAGAATATGTGGACAACTACAAATACATAGGTGTCTGGTTAGACTGTAAATTCTCCTTCCAGACTCACATCAAACATCTCCAATCCAAAGTTAAATCTAGAATTGGCTTCCTATTTCGCAACCAAGCATCCTTCACTCATGCTGCCAAACATACCCTCGTAAAACTGACCATCCTACCGATTCTGATTTGTAAGTTGACTGAACAAATCTTTCTTAGTGAATTCAAATTGATTTTGTAAGTTAAGACAGTGTAATTAATTGTAGTTATCATAACTTGAAATGTTTAGTACACACAACTGTTACCTTGGTATTGTTGATTTGACCTTTTGGTTCTGACTTGAAAGTTAAGTTAACACACAGGTCTTAGCTGATTTAACTTCATTTTGTAAGTAAAGTTCATGTCAAGATTTGTAGTTATCCTAACTTGACATTTAAAGTCAAAACAACTGTTGTCTTTATTTTGTTCATTTGACTCTCATTTGAAAGTTGAGTGAACACAGTTTATTGCTGATTCCACTTGATTTTGTAAGTTAAGAAAATGTCATGACTTGTGGTTATTATAACTTGCCATTTTTCGTCAGCACAACTAGGCTCTTGTTTTAGTTTGACTTATTATTTCTGATTTGAATGTTGACTGAGCAAATTGTTCTAGATTTTTTACCTTTACAGCTTTTGTTGAGTTGAAGGCAACTTCACTTATTAACATGATTTGTCAAATCAACACATTTTGCACATTTAGTTGACTTCAATAGATGAAATAAGTTATTTTGACTTAATTGAAAAAAACTTCTTTTTTTTTTACAGTGAAAGAGGACTTTGTGTTTGTAGACCTCACAACAGCAACCACCACACAATTCCTTCTTCGCCACAATTCTTTCTTCACCACTCTTCTAAAGAGTTATTGTCCGCTCAATTCAACATAAACTGAAAAAAATCTATCACAATCCTTTAACATTTGGGGAAAAAACATACCTGGCCTGCAGCCTCGTTGTCTTGGCCTGGCCTGCAGCCTCGTTGTCTTGAAGTAATGTTGCCTCATCCCTGCTTTCATCTTTCTTCTTTGGCTCAGGTAATTGTCTGGGAGGCTGGAAATACTTTGACCTGGACTTGTCAGGTGTGTCTTTTCTTGTTCTCTTGGCCCACTGCTCCTCTTCCTGGTCCAACGACTTCTTGCGGTAGGGGGATTTTGTGAACTGTGATTCTGGCAGGTCATGTTTTATTATGTGAAGCATTTTCAAAATGAATTCAGCTGGACGGAGGAATTTCTTCTTTCGCAAAATGGAATGTTTCAGGATCCAGAACCACTGTTCCACATAGCAGTTGGTGTCCCGTGATTTCGCTGATTGCAATGTTGTGTTGGTCACATTACAATATCTTGTAAGGTCATCCAGCAGTATCCCACTCCGAAGGGGGAAAATGGCCATGTAAGTGTCCATTAGAACATGGATTATCTCAGGGCAGAAAAACGTATTTTCAGGCACTGTCTGTCTCCTCCAGAAGACTCTGCGAATGATTAACGACTGACATGAATTCACTTGTGAAGGGAGATTGGCCACATGTTTTGTTTTTTGCTGACATTGCACTTTCTTCATAACTGTCATCTCTCATCACATCCTCCACTTTCACCTTCTCTGACTTCATAATACTGTCATCTAAATACTTTTGTGATTCATCCACAAG
The DNA here is from genome assembly GCF_002910315.2 of Salvelinus sp. IW2-2015. Classification (NCBI taxonomy): domain Eukaryota; kingdom Metazoa; phylum Chordata; class Actinopteri; order Salmoniformes; family Salmonidae; genus Salvelinus; species Salvelinus sp. IW2-2015. Next base: position 964,924 of record NC_036842.1, on the reverse strand, counting down.
ATTACTTTCATGTTGTGATTTGAAAAGCACAAGTGCCTCGAAGAAAGAGGTGCTGTTGAGCAACAAGGCAAAGCAAAAAGTTGCATACTCTGAGCCCATCGTCATTCGTTTTGTTCCCAAATCCCTGGGCGACAGCCTTAATGATGTGGGCAGAGCATAGATGGAGCACTGTGAAGTCTTCGCAATCTTCTTTTTCCTCCAAGGAAACTATGCCGTGGGCTCTGTTTAGATAAGTGATGCTCTCTTTGTTAAATGAGAACAATATACTTCCAATCATCGCCCAGCGGAAATCAGCCTTCATCTGTCTCACCTTGCAGCTTGTCATTTGTGAGACCTTGCATACTGTCTCCATTAACCAAAAGGTTATTGTTGGGATGGAGTGCTGGACACTAATCATCTCGGATACAGGGAGGGTGTAACGAGTGCGCTGAGAGTCAGGAACACATACAAGGAGTGAGTGTTTTAATTCATAAATAAACACGAAACACAAACAACGCACCGACATGAAACAGTCAATAACACCTGAGGAAAGAACCAAGGGGAGTGATAGATACAGGGAAGATAATCAAGGAGGTGATGGAGTCCAGGTGAGTGTCATGAGGCGCTGGTGCGCTTGACGATGGTGACAGGTGCGCGGGATAATCAGCAGCCTGATGACCTAGAGGCCGGAGAGGGAGTATACGTGACATAGGGGTGGTTTAGCCTTGCCCATTCCGGGCAGAGCCAGAGCGTAGTACAAATCTCTTTTACTTTGATTGCTAATCTTAGACACAACCCCACCAGTGGCATCAAGATGATGAGTCACTGGACTCAGATGTTCAACTAGGATCTTCAAATACTTTTCTGTGTACAAGTGAACGCCAAACGGCTCGACTTGGAGATGTTGTGGCACACGCCTTCAAAACCTTTAGATGCACGCATGAGCTCTAGCATCATGTCATCGTGCAGCCTTGTGCGCTTTCTGATTTCAGACCCAATCACTTTGAGAACATCTTTTGAAAGGCTTCTTTTAATGTCGCCTGCCAAAATCTCCTCTGTATGTGTGTTTTTTTAACTGTCTGTAGTGGTGGTTGCTGGCACCTTTTTGTACTGCCTTTGCTACTGCACCTCTGCGATTATATCTTACAGGCCTACATCTTCTCTCACTTCGTTGTGTGTGTCACCTCACTAAATCTGAATACTATGATATTGACATATTTGCTATATTTGCTAGGCCTTTTTTGTCGTAAAAACATGTATTTCACTTTACGTGGCTGAAAGGTGCAGATGGCCGAGGCACAGGAGTAAGGTGAGGCTTTTTTCCGGCTGTGACTAGCTTTGATATGCTGGTATTTGAATGCCAAGGTGCAGCATGGATTGACCTTATTCAATTCAGAATAAAGCACATCTGTCCATGGCTGTTGAAGATTTGAGGTACCTGGTAAGGGCTTTATTTTCATCCACCTTAATAGAAATGGAAAATGACTTTACCCCTGGTCTGGTCGTTCTTTTAGCATCACTCACTTGTTCTGTCCCTCTGTCTCCGGAGTACTCTTCATCACGTTGTGCTCGTATGTCATCTTTCCTGTCCTCTAGAGTCTCTGCCTCACCTTCTGTCCCTCTGTCTCTGGAGTAATCATCTAGTTGGTGTTGACTGGATTTCTGGCCATCATCAATATTTCCCTTTCCATTGTCATCTTTATTAGCCAGTTTCATGACATGCTCTGTTTCTAACGTGTTGTTAACTCAATCATGTTGTTGTCATTTTTCTGTAATGACATTAAAAGTGAATTAATCACTATGTCGATACCTTTACGTCACTCAGAAATACAAAAAGCTATCAAAATGTAAGTTGATCACTGCACAGGAAAAAAATCTATATAATCAACGTGTAGTTGTGGTGTGAATATTATACATTTTGGTGTTAGAAATAGTAGGCCATGCATCAAATAACTATTTTCATCAGAAAAAGTAACCCTCAAATGCACTGCTGCATTTTGTATGTTGTCTGCAGGTGGCTTGTTGTGAATGCACTCAAATATCAAGTCAATGAGGAAGCGAGGCAGCCCATTGTCATTAGCAGGTTATGTAAACTGTGTGCTAATACTCACGGAAGGATTTGTCTTAATGTATATGAAAGCGATGCTATGAAAAGAGATTCATTCACGTTATCAAGCTCACTCAATGACAAATTACTGCCTATTACTGTAATTAAAAAGATCATATGAAAATTCTCCAAAACATAGGAGAGCTCCAGTGACGATGAGCATACAGAGAATTGTATGCTTGTTCAGGAAACATTGTTTTTCATGAGGCCTACCTGTGCGCCTTCCTTTAAGAACCTCTGTTTGAACACCTCTCCTGTCCTTGCTCCATACCACATACAGCCATTTGTGGATCTTTTCAGTGTCCATGTGAAAGATAGTTATTGCGAGGCTGGAACATTTGTTAACTTCCACTTCTTTTTTTGAACACCCATGTGAAATGAAGGCCTGCAAAACTCCCTCTACCTTTTTCCCCACAGATCTGATTCCGAGCTTCTGTGGACTTTTTCAAACCTAACTAATGAGACGTATTTTCTTTTGTATAAAGACATTTTCACATTTGGCAATGACGTTAAAATCACGTTAGTCTCACAGTCAAGCTGACAATAGTTTTGGATATATTCGCAAATTAACTGTGGCGCAGGTCTACTGTCAAGCCTTATATACTATGAACTAACATAGCCAGTGAAAATACGTGAAAAAGCTTATTTGTCAATAGGTAGGTAAAGGCGCAGCAGGCTTAAACGGTTGCCATGTTAGCACCCGCTATCAATTTCTAGTTGCTTATTACAATATATTCAAATATGAAAACAGATCATCACAATACGAAAAATCCACCCCGCACAAAACCACTTATTTGTAAGAAATGAATATTCATATTTTCTACATTTTTTACATTTTTTTTTACTGGACCGTAAATTACTTACAATGTCCTCTTTGCAATAAGGGCTGTGAAAGGCAAACTGGACTCTTAAGGCAAAGAGCTGGGTGACAAATGCAAATATTAAACACACTTGTAAAAGTATGTTTTAGACTAACAACCAGCTTAGTGGACAACATGACGACTAATGTCACAGTACCATGCAGCTGTATGCGCCAACGACAAAGGACAGTTACACGTATTTCCAAACAAATGTGGACAAAAACATGACAATAACTATTACAAACGGCAAGTATTGCATGGAATGCATAAGGATGACCAGTGTACAAGCAAACATAAGTTGCAATGATACATACAGTCGGGAGGAACTACTGAATATACGATTAACGTCAACTCATCATCGTTCCTACCAGGAATATGACTTTCCCGAAACGGATCCAGTGTTTTGCCTTCCACCCAATACAATGGATCTGATCCCAGCCGGCGACCCTGTGCGACGCCGAAAAAGGGGAAAACGAGGCGGTCTCGTGGTCAGGCTTCGGAGACGGGCACATCGCGCTCCACTCCCTAGCATACTACTCGCCAATGTCCAGTCTCTTGACAATAAGGTTGATGAAATCCGAGCACGGGTAGCATTCGAGGAGACATCAGGGATTGCAACGTGCTCTGCTTCACGGAAACATGGCTAACTCAAGGGACGCTAACGGAGTCGGTGCAGCCAGCTGGTTTCTTCATGCATCGCGCCGACAGAAACAAACATCTTTCCGGTAAGAAGAGGGGCGGGGGTATGCCTTATGATTAACGAGAAGTGGTGTGATCATCATAACAACACACAGGAACTCAAGTCATTCTGTTCACCTGATCTAGAACTCCTCACAATCAAATGTCGACCGCATTATCTACCAAGGGAATTCTCTTCAATCATAATCACAGCCGTATATATTCCCCCCCAAGCAGACACATCGATGGCCCTGAACGAACTTTATCTGACTCTTTGTAAACTGGAAACCACACACCCTGAGGCTGCATTCATCGTAGCTGGGGATTTTAACAGGCTAATCTAAAAACAAAACTCCCTAAATTCTATCAGCATATCGATTGTGCTACCAGGGCTGGAAAAACACTAGACCATTGTTATACTAATTTCCGCGACGCTTATAAGGCCCTCCCCCGCCCCCCTTCGGAAAAGCTGACCACGACTCCATTTTGTTGATTCCAGCCTACAAACAGAAACTCAAACAACAAGCTCCCGCGTCAGGTCTGTTCAACGCTGGTCCGACCAATCTGAATCCACGCTTCAAGACTGCTTCGATCACGCGGATTGGAATATGTTCCGCATCGCGTCCAACAACAATATTGA